>NW_007251162.1:713571-723504 GCF_000164805.1 Carlito syrichta | reverse complement strand
CTCTTTCTTTCTCTCTCTCTCTCTTTCTCTCTTCTTCCCCCCAATCGCCGATGCCGTCTCCACCTTTGGGGTACCCTGAACCCGGCTGGAGCTGGTCTCTGGCAAATAGCAAAAACAAACAATCAACCATGCTGCCCATAGAAGCTGGACTGGATAAAAAAATGTGGTACAAATACACAATGGAACATGATGCAGCCATAAAGAAGGATAAACATATGGACTTCGCAGCAACTTAGAAGTATTTAGAGCCTGTCATACTCAGTGATCTATCACCGAAGCAAAGAACAGAGTACCATATGTTCTCACTCATAAGCAGACCTTGAACAATTTTTATAATACCATAAGAAAGGGATTGGTAGTAGTGGGAAACTACCAGGGGAGGGGTGGTTGGATTAGCAGTTGAGGGAAACTGCCAGGGGAGGGAGGGGCACACCTTATCAACAAGGTTACTGGCATAATGAACATTTGTATCTAACCCTGAATTGTACCACACATCTTTAAAATAAATAAATAGCCGGGCTCGGTGGCTCAGCGTGTAATCCCATGCTTTGGGAGGCTGAGGTGAGTGAACTGCCTGAGCCCGCAGGTTTGAGACCTGCCTAGACAACTTGGCAAGACCTCATCTCTACAATAAAAACAAAAAATTAGCCGGGTGTGGTAGTGCACACCTGTAGTTCCAGCTACTTGGAAGGCTGAGGCAGAAGGATTGCCGGAGCCCAGCAGGTTGAGGCTGCGGTGGCCAGGAATGGCCACTGCACTCCAGTCTGGGTGACAGAGTGAAACTCCAACTCAATAAATAAATAAATAAATAAATAAATAAATAAAATTAAAAATAAACATGAGGCCATTGCCTTACTATACTCTGGTGTGGCCATGTGGTCTTCGAGCCATGGCTGTCACCATGTTTCCTGGCTTTGACCCCCTTCCCTACATTGGGAAGGTGAATCTCCTCTTTCTTCCCCATCTCTCTCCAGTTTACTTTCTAAATAAACTATATTTTCCAATTTAAAAAATGAATATTTCTGAATGTTAGAAGTAAAGTGATGAAGAAAGATTCCACACTAATACAAATAGAATCAAAGTTAGAAAGTTTCACTTCTGAGATGACAATGTTATGAGCTGAATGGGCCATTCCCTAGTGAAACACAAAATTGGTGAAATTATTTAAAGTACACACACACACACACACACACACACACACACACACACACACACACACACACCTTCTCACAATCATTTAAAGTACCTGGAAACTGTTCTAAGGGAATGTATCCAGAGAAAAACATGTATTCAAGAAAACATACTAAACTCCAGTAAGAATAGTGGGAATCTGTGGCATTTGAGCCATGACCTGCTTCCTCCCTCCTACAACTTTCTGTGTAGCTGCAGTAAAGTTCAGCTACACAGAAGCTTTACTGCAGGTGGTTGTTGCTAAGAACGATGGGACACCCTTTCTCTTCTGCTCCCAACCAAAGTTTACGATAACTCATTGGGAGGAATATGTCACCAACTTTTCTCATTTTTTCTAATTCTAAGTTAAAGAAGCTGAATTGCTTGTGAATGCAACTAAGAAAATTCCACTTAGTCCTCATAGGACAGAAGCTCTATCATTAGAGAAATGCAAATCAAAACCACAATGAGATACCACCTAAGCTCAGTAAGGATAGCCATCATCAATAAATCAAAAAACAGCAGATGCTGGCGAGGGTGCGGAGATAAAGGAACTTCTGCACTGTTGATAGGAGTGCAGGCTAGTACAATCTCTACGGTAAGCAGTGTGGTGATTCCTAAAAGAACTAAAAATTGACCATCCATGTAATCCAGCAATAACTTTCCTGGGAACATACCCAAAGGAACATAAATTGTTCAACCAAAAAGACCTACACATGCATGTTTATAGTGGCACTATTCACAATAGCAAAAACATAGAACCAACCCTACTGCCCATCAAAAGTGGACTGGATTTTTTTAAATGATGGACTATTATGTAGCCATAAAGAAGAACGAAATCATGGATACCCCAGCAAATTGGATGGAGTTGAAGATCATCATACTTAGCAAACCAACAGAGAAACAAAGATATGTATATCAAATGTTCTCATTCAATAGTGGAACCTGACCATTAATCACATTACCACAGGGAGTGATTGGTAGTCACTGGACACTACCGGGGAGGGAAAGTGGGGGCATGTAGCATCACAAAGGATACCTCGTCCTAAACTATGGGAATGGGGGCCAGTTGGAGGTCTAAACTTTGCCTGCATTCAGCCTGCTTTTACCTGACTTGTACCCCAAATATCTATAATAAAATAAAATATTAAAATAATAAAAAGAAGTCTCCAAAAATATATAAACGTTTCTAGCTAAATGATGCAGTGCAAGCAGTGCTTCAAGGGAAATTCATAGTGCTGAATGCATATATTAGAAAAGGAGATAAAAAATCAATGAAAGGGACTTAAATTTTTCAATTTCATTGACATTTGTCAAACATCTTTCATATGTCAGGCATTGTCCAAGGTGTTGGGGTATATAAGAGTGAACAACAACAACAAATCTTTGCTATGACTGAGTTTACTTTCTAATGGGGACTGTAAAACATTAAACAAGTACATGAAAAAAGGAAATCCTTTCAGAAGGCTATAGGTGATGTGAAGAAAATGGAATTGTGTAATGTGACAAGTGTGAAAGTAACTAGGGTGATTGTGCCTGAGGATATGACATTTAACAGAGACTTTCATGACAGTGTTATGACACTGTATGTATAGTATTAACCTTAAACATCCCTTTCAAATGACTGTAACCTTAAGCATCCTTTTCAGACTACTGAGCTGTTTGTTTGATCATAGGAAATACATTTGTCTTCAATTTATTCAAATGCCAACTTATGGACATATATCTATTAAACACATGAAAGTACATATATATAAGACTATATTAGCTTATATGCAAATTTTAAAAGCAGTTATTTATACATTTCCTAAGGAAATCTAGACATAGATGAAACTAAAGAACAGATAACTGGGTTTTTAAAAGAATGACTAGTATCAGAGAGATGTGCATTTCAACAACTTTAAATCTGACAATTTAATTGCAACAAGCAAAAAAATAATCAAGACATATTTCAAATCTTTTATAGTCAAAAGAATAAAATGGTAAGGTTCTAAAAATATGTGGTTAAATTAGTCCAAAATTAACTATTTTGCAAATCTCAGAGAGTTGACACTTTAAAATTATTTATCAGAGTGTAATTGCTTAGCAAATCAATATAATTGAATTAAAAAACAAGGTTATACTATGTGTTTTCTTATTTCTGAAATTCACTTGGGTGTTTGCCTAAACAAACTATATATAAGTTGTTTCATTTTGTGTGGATAAAACTAATAAAAACTTAATAGGTGGGCACATGACAAGTTTATACATATAAATTTCCCTGCAATTGCTACACTCCTGCTCATCTCTGGAATTCAAATACGCCACTGAGTCAACAATTGCTTTCTTCTCTGGCATCCTGCAGAGAAAGAAATGCACAAAGATTGGTCTAACTCACGGCTATGACCTCTCTGTACACCACAAATTATTTTCCTAAACAGTTTATCCTAAGAGAACCACACTATCTCCGATGGTCTAACCTAGCAGGCCACACAACTAGTTGAACAACCTTAAGTAAGTTAATTCACCTCATATGATGAAATTCTAACAGAAAACCTCTGACATTCTGGGTTTCAACCTTACTTTGTTCAACTCAGATGCATTATTTCAAATTATTTCACCTTATATTCAACTTATTTTACTTCTCATGAGGAAGTTATAACAGAAGACCTCTGACATTCTGGCATCAACATTAATCTGTTCAACATTATTTTCTTCAACAATGTCCTTGATATAATTTTTAATATGTCTCTGCTCTTCTCTCAGTTTGTGATCACTGTAAACCTTGCACATCTCAGCCTACTGCTTTCACAGGGAGATGTCTGACATCGATTGCATTTGGAACATAGGGTCTAAACATACTCCTAATCATTGTATTCCTCATATCCAGGCTAAGTGTACTGATTTCTATTCACTGAATCTCGTTTGACTTATTTTTCATTCATCTCCCCAACTCAAGTAACCAACCCATGCCTTTGCTTATTTATTTTGTAACCCTGCTTTTATCTGAGCATGTGCATCTATCTGGACTCCTAATTTCTAGCCTGTATCTTCCCACAACCATATAAACCACAATTTTGACAATCCTTAGCTTGAGAATATACAGCCAACTATAGAAAATAAATAGGGTTTTTAACCATCATTATCCCATATTCTCTATTTTCTTACCAGCACAATTTATGTTTTACAGCTTGCCAGAGGTGAACATTACTAATTACAATGGAACACACATTTTCTACGAGCTTCATTATAATACTGGCAGCTTTATTATTCACCAATACATATTGTATTGTGCTTTCATTTTAATGCATTCTGAACTTTAAATTATTTGTATGAAATTTACTGATCTAAATTCAGAGTTTATCAGATTATTTAAGTTGAAATAATTCAACTAGCATAAACCTCTATCAAAGGGAGTATTGAATCACAGTATTTCATTGTGGTACACGTAACAAGATATTATGTAAGCTCTAAATCTAAATAAAACAAGTTCTTTGGGTTTGAGAAAGTTGTCATTTGTGCCTACTATCTATACTTATAAAGAAGCTGGGGTTAATTTCATTGTCTGAACATTTCTAACTTATGATATTTGACCAGTTAATAGAAAAAAAGAATAGATTTTTTTTTCAAATGGTCATCTGTACCTATCAGAAATTTCACATCTAATTTCATTAGATGCAGGCGGCAGGTATAGTTAACACAGTTCTTCATTACATAATAGCATGATAGATCTAATAGGACAGTGAGCATGAGGGATATGGATTTGTGAAACAAATTTTAACCCATTTGATGTTAACTAGTTTTTATTTTTCTAAAATAGTTTGAGCTTTATGCTTCCGTTTTCTTTGCTTTTCCATTTGGCCTACATGCTCACCTTTAGATTCCTAGTGGCATTTATTAACATTCACAAGCACGCTACATTCAGTAGAGGACTGTAAATTTGCTGCATTGTAACACCAACATTGCAAATAAGAACTCAGGGCTGGCTCCCTTGACCTCTGCCTAGCTCCTATTCCTTACTTTTCTGTCATATTAATGTATTGCTTTCCTTTACTGATAGCTGTACATATATGTCCAAATCCAATGAGCAATACTCTATTTCCATCTTTATTTATTTGTCTGCTCTATGAGATAAATTTGCTTTCATATTCTTGAATCATTTGGGGCTCCCATGAAATTGCACTCAAATTTTCTATCGCACTTTTTCTGCATCTCACTCCTTTGCTGGTTACTGAAGTATTGAAGCATCCTAGGATCCCCTCTTACAACATCTATTTTTTTATATCTACTTATACTCCACTTGAATGATCTCATCCAGGCCAATGGTTTTAAATATCATTTACATGCCAATGGCTCCTTTCATTTAGACATCTAAGCTTGCCCTGTCCACACACTCCTGTAGCTGCCGGCAGACTCCTTAAAAAACCCACTAAAGTTTAAAAAGAAATCTCCAACTTCATATTGTATGTCTAAAGCAGTGACCTCTCCCTCTCCCAACAGGCCCCATCTCAGTAAATAGTCCCACCATTAAGTTCCAAAAATCAGAAACCATTTGTGGCTCATTACATATTATATATCCCTAATATATTCTTCATCCTCTGGCATCAAGTTCTGTCTGGTTTTACATCCAAACTGTACCCAAGTTAGTCTTTTTCTCTCCATCTTCCACTTACTGCTCAAGACCTAGTAACTATCATCTATTAGTAGGATAACTAATATAGTTTTTACTCCACAGAAAAATAATCTTTGAAAAATGCAAATCAGACCCTACCATTCTTCCATTTACTAGATTCCAATGGCTTCACATTATGCCCACAATAAAGTGCACAATCCAAACCATAATCTAAGGGACACATAGCATTCTCCAACATATCTGTCCACTTCATCCCACCAATTATTGTTCTCTGCCTTTTGAAAATGTTTTATTCACTGTTTTATTCACTGTATGATTCTTGGTCACCACCTGTCTGCCATAATGATCCTCTTTCTATTTCTTAAGTATGTCTTATTTGCTTCTACTGCATGTCTTTGGCACTCACTATTCCTTCTGCTTAGAATGGACTTTTCTACATTCTCACTTAATGAACGATTTTTTCTTGGTCAAGACGCAACTTAAATGATATCTTCTCAAAGATAACTCTCTTGACTACCCTATCCAAAGAAACTAACTTTGCCAGTTACTGTGATACTAACTTGCTTTATTTTATTTATACCATGAAGTATTATAACATTATGTTGTTTATTTAAGGCCACTAGGCTGTACTATCCTGAAAAGCACCTGTCATTTTAGACCCACGACCTAGTAAGTGGTACATAGTAGACAACTAAAAATATTATAGTTGAATGAGTGTTAAATGAAAAAAAAAATACTAGATCTTCTGTCTTTTGAAAAAAAAAAAAAAAACTGTCCCATATAATTTAGTAAATCCTCAGCATGGTCTGGTTAAACACACTCCAAGCAATCACTTAAAAAGTAAGTACTAGCCACAAGACCGTAAAAACAGTTTGTGCAACTTGAAAAAAATAGATTTACTGTTTTCAGTTGCATGTTTTATATTTTCTCCAAAAAAGACCCTTCTTACAAATTATCTTAATAATGACTTTTCAGGCTATTCAAAGGCAAAAACAGCACCAAGGACAAGCATTCTACCCACTGATCCCAAAATGCTGAGGAAAAGAAACAATAGTAGATATCGTCTTTTTTCAACAAATAGTAACTGCAAAAGGGAGCATAACCTCTTTTTGGTTACAATGTAAGGAATAAATTTAAAATACCTCATATCTATATACTGCCAATAAATAGCTATTTTAAAGGAAATATTCAACTAAAATGTCTTACTTAAAATGGATTCCAATTTAATTATTATATAAGTGTGTAACTATATGAAGGTTAAAGCATTTAAAGGATGTATAAATTATCTGTATAAAATAAAAGAACAAGAATTTACATTTATATACACAGAAAAATAGTTTCTCATTAACTCTTCATGTATTAATGCAAGTTGACTTTAGTTTTGTATGTTTGAAATTCTCAGATAAATGGGAATCTAAATTAAATGTAATCATGAGTTAGAATATAAGTTTTAATAACTTACCATTGATCATTAATTTACAGATGGTGTGGCATAACCACATGGCAGCATGAACTAAGTGCTCCCATTTTAAAATTATTTCAAGCAGTAAGATGTTTATCTTAATTTAAAACATCTGGTTTTAGTATCATTTTTCCCAGTCTTGAACTTTGTCTCAAGGTCTATTCACAATAGAAACATATTTGATTTCAGTCATATTATCCATTGGCATTTTCATCCTTTTTCCTCATAATTCCTACCTCATTCTACTGTGAGGTAAACTGTTTTTATTTTATGACAAAATTGTATAATGGCAAAGTGTAGCCTTGGTCACAGAAAGGAGAGTTAAAAAGACACAGGTCTCTCCTCTGTCCTAAAAAAATTACTTGATTTTTGTGTTCCCAGACTTCTTCTTTTTGAGATTCCTCTCTTACCTTCCATCTGATGGAAAGTTTTCCTCCAGAATTGTTAGTCATTACTAGAAGATTTGTAGAGGGGAATATCAGGCATAGAAAGTTTTCTTGAAAACTTTCCAGTAAATTCTTAAAGATGCCCATATTATTCCATTTTGCCCACTGTTTAAAGATTATAAACTAAAATTCAAATTTAGGATGAATAAGATAATTAATATATCTATAATATTTAAATATTTTCCTTAATTAAACTGAGTCTGGCTTCTTTGAGTTAGAATGACATGAAATCTGTACAATAAATTTCTAAGTTTCAGAGAAGTTTTTAAGCCATGGTGGAACAGATTTGGGGAAGCATAAGAAAACATAAAACTAAAAACAAAAAATGTAATCAAAAACTAATATAACTGCACAAAAGAAATTCATTATATTCAAGTTTCTATGTGAGGTGCCAATTTAGTTGAGCATATGTTCTTTTCTTAATTCAGAATATGTCAACAGTGTAATCACTCAGGTGGTGATCATAAGAAAGAAAATGTGATAAATACAATTCTGTATCTACCAGCTGTAATTCCGAACACAAACATTAAAAATGAAATAAAATTCAGTATCACATCCAGGTAAAGCACAAGGTTATCCATAAAAATCAAAGGTTTACTAATTCTATATTCGATCAAAATAATGGTTGAGAATTTAAGACAATATTATGCAGATCTTGGAAAGTGCCTGTATGTAAATCATAAGCCTTATCATTAGACAATAAGTAATTGAAAATTGAGAAGAATTTCCCTTAAAAATACTAGGTACTGAAAGGAAGGTTGGACCAAACAAAACAACAAGAAAACAGGAAACAAAAAACAACCCAAAGAAGCAAAATTACTGTTGTATCAACTCCATACATGCTGCAGAATGAGACACTCTCCAATTAGCTTCTGAAGATTGTCTCATTTCAGACAATTAGAGCTAGTTGCACAAAAATTGTCTCATTCAGAACATGCTTTGAGAGGGTTTACAAGATCCCAATGGAGCTTCCAAACTTGCTTTGTTTTCCTAATTGAAAACTTAGAAGGTAATAACCTCCTCTCAATTCATAGAAAGCCGGAAACCCTAGGATACAAAGCAGTTTCCAAAGAAATTTAAAATAAAATCATGTATCATTAAAAATTGAACAAAACAAACCAAGCACGTCTCCCAAAGAAAGCAAAACATGCCTTTGAAACAAACAGTAAGTCACCACTGTTCATTGCAGAGTAGCATGTCAGTTACAGAGTGGCAGAATGAATGTGCAAGTTGCCAAATTGAACTAATTCATGTTCTGAATTAAAATAAAACACCCTCAATGTTGTAGGCCACTTCTATCCACCAGCATTCCTGGAGTTTGCTGCGATCTGTCTTGGGAGATATGGAGACATGGAGCAGCTGCATTGGTTCATGCCTCAGTCCTCCCAGGCACACTTCCATGCAGGATTCCTTTTGTGGCACTAGTCCTTCTTCATGGAATGACCTATATATGCACATATGTGCCAAAATCTCCCAAGGATAAGAAAGAGGAAAAAGCTGCACAATTCCTAATAAAGTACCCGAAAAACTGTTCTTTGGAGCAAAAAAAGAAATGCCATCACAATATAAACTTTGCAGGGTCACCCCAGCGCTTTCAGCTTCAGCTATTACAATTCAAGCAGGGGATTATATACGATAACCATGAGTGGTCAGGTCACCCTGACAGCTAAACATAAAACATTAATTCCTCCTTTTCTGAGAAATGCAAAATGCAATGAAATTATTCCTTTCGTGCAAGTTAAAATCATTCACTTGTTTATGTAACAACTGGTCAGGGAGTGCTATGTACAAGGCCACGGGTGAGGGTTTGTAAAGATAATGAAGTTAAAATATATAGAGATAATTCCTCAAGGACTTTCTGGTATCAGAGAAGAGCTAGGACGTGTACATAAGTCGCCATAGGAGTGCTGTGATGAGATCCATCAGTGTTTTTAAATCCAGCAATCAAATACAAATATGTATTGAACACTAATTATGCGATGACTTAAGCAAAGTGATTCTAAAATACATATATATGTATATATGAAATCATGTATGAGATTTTTTTACACTCAATAAGCTTATATTATCTAATTAAGTAAATAATAGTAACAGATGTTTAACAATGCAGCCATCACATATTTTAACTGTCTTTGAATCCTGAGCACCTGGCATATAATAGATCCTTGATAAAAGGGTCACATGTGAATTAATAGTTAACCATGTGTGATTTTAGTGTATACATGTGCATATGTCTGTGTATA
>NW_007251162.1:704982-713551 GCF_000164805.1 Carlito syrichta | reverse complement strand
TATATATATATACCATAAGCTAGCACTATACTTTGAAAGAAGCCTGACACCTTTAAAAATGCCCCTTCCTGTGTTAGTTTTAGGTGTTTTGCTGAAATTGTCAAGAGAAGACACTGATACAACTCTGCATTGTAAATACAAAGGTGGAACACCCTTGAAAGAATTCTGAGGTGGAAAATTGACCTCGAGGAAGATTCTCTGTGGAAGAGATCTACTACTGGAGAGAGGTTTGACCTCAAATCTGGATTTTTATTTCAGATGTACAAGTTGTCAGTCTGAGCCAAAATCACAAAAGATATATCATTTTGAAAACCCAAATATGTATTTGACCAGCAAGAACATAGACTAGAAATGCTACATTAACTATTAATTCTCAGCAGAATTTTTAACTTATTAAAATCAACTGAAATCACCTTCCATCTCCCTCTGTCTCTCTACTGTACAAATACCCACTAGTTTTATTAAATCTGGTTTGTACTAGCAATCAAATCCATCTTTCTTCCTTTTATTCCAACTTTTCACTGACTCAATTCATGACTTTCTCACCTGGACTATTGGCCTCATTTCTAACCCTCTGGTCTCAGGACTCTTTCTAATCTGTCTGGTCAGGCTATTCCTGCTAAGCTCTGCTTCAATTTCTCTAACAGTTCCCAGTTTCCTAAAGGGTCATATTAACATTTCTTGTCATGCCCCACAAAGACCTAGTAATACGGCTCCCATCTAACTTTTGTTACCTTTTCTCCTAATACTCTTCCTCCTCCTTTCACCCATGCTGTGCCCAAATAGGTAAGCATTCTATCCATATAAAACCCTTTCATATAAAAGCTACTCTAGTATACTTCTATAATAGACAGAATAACCTCCCTCCAAAGATGCCCATGCCCTAATTCCTGGAACCTGTGACTATGTTACTTTACAGGTAAAAGGAGACTTTGCAGATGCTACTAAGTTAAGTTACTTGAGATGAAGAGATTATTCTGGATTAATCTCCTGGGCCCAAAGTAATTCTTATAGGAGGGAGGTAGGAAGGTCAGATTCAGAGAAGGTGTGATAATAGAAACAGAGGCTGGAGAGAGAGATTGCCGAGTTTGAGTTCAAGGAGAAGCCACAAGACATGGAATACAGGTGGCTTTTAGAAGTTGGAAAAGTCAAGGAAATCGCTTCTCCCCTGGAGACTCCTGAAATAATGCAGCTCTGCCAAAACCTGGACTTTTAAAACTTCTGACTTCCAGAACTGTAAGATAATAAACTTGTGCTGTTTTATGCCACTAAGTGTGTAGTAATTTGTTGCAACAGCAATAAGAAAGTAATATGCTACACTTGTGTGTTTTATATCACTTACATTTTGCAAGGCAATTAATAGCATAGATGGTAGATTGTTCATTTTTTTAATCCTCCAAAGAATTCAGTCCAGTAGTTTGTTGACAGTATGCCGTGTTTGAAAATATTTGCTAAATATAAAGAGTAACCAAAACTGACTAGTGATTATGAAAGGACAATGCCTATAGCTCCATCAGTTCCAAAAGATATGACAGATACATGGATTTTATAATGTGAAAAAGCATGCAGTTATAAAAATAAGCACTCCATATGTTTCTTAAAAAATCACCAAAGTTATGGGGAAATTGTATAAACAACTTTCAGGATATAATTCATGGATATGAAAAACTAAGAATGAAGTGATCAAATCTAACAAATCTAGATCATTTTGCCTTGTTTTTATTACTAAACATCCTGTAACATTGCTTTTTAAATAAGAAATCCAAAAGACAAATTTCCACAAACATCTAGGCATTTTAACCTTATCTATACCCAGGCATAGCTGATGTCAATGTTATCAAGCATTTAACATACAGTAGAAATTCAATAAATGCTTGCTAACACTTGTATACAGAACCTGTTACTTTGTCCTTTGAGAAGATAAAGGCGCTCTCATGCATAGAACCCTAAAAGAAACAAATATAAACGAATATAGTTGTATACATTATATATGTATTCCCATGACTGGAAATAGTCAGATATTCTCTTCAAAATTTGAAAATATTGTTAACATATTAGTACTTGTTTGCATGTATTTGTGTGTATGCATGTGTGTTTATTTGTCTGTATTATGTGCCTTTTATTTGATAAAGCACATATAACAACTAAGATCTTTTATAAATTTCTCATTTTTAGAAAACAAAACATTGCCAACCATGAATTTCTCTTGGGCTTCATTCTTTGAGCTACACAGATAACAACATTGCTTTTCAAGGTAACTTTGCCTGATTAGTAGTGCTTTTCATTTAGTATGATGGTCCTCAACCCTCCCATCTCCTACTTCAGACCCAATCCCCCAAGATCAGCACAAAAATCTAAGTCATGAAGCACAAGTCTATTCACACATGTTCTCCAATTTTATATTCCTGTCAACAACTCCTATTTATATTAGTAAGCAAGTGAAAAATCTTTACTGACTTTTTCTCCTTCTGACATCTAAATTATTAAAATGACCAGAACTTAATGGCAGCAACATATTAAGAGGATTTTTAATAAGTCTATAATATGATCGTTCTTATCTTCATACTTTGAATTCTGATAAAACAGGGCTACATGTTAACATGATGATAATATCATGCAAAATATAATATGTATCTGTGTCCTTAAAAAAATCTTAGTGAAATTTTCTATTATAAAAATGTACCAAACAGATGTAGCAGAAATCTACCCACTCTTTTTAAAACCTAAGGCTATAAAATAGAGAAAATATATGTTTGGAAAACACTAGGTGCAACTAAAATAATTACTGAGCAATCATTTGTTAGAAGTTTTCTTTCTGTTTATTTTGTCTGTGTTCTGTGTTTATTAATGCATTTTTCATCAATCCCCAAAATCCACAAGATGGCATTGGAGAGTTCAATTACTTTATAGAAAATATTTATAGGGAAAACTGAAAGGATTCTCTGATAGCTGTATTTTTTTTGATAAAACAATATATTTGAGAAAAAATATTAATTCACCAAGATATGAAAACCTTTTACCATCATTGATAAAAATATTTTTTCTTTATCATCCACAACACAGTATGCACATCAAGTATGGAATACAAAGTAACTGGAATATGGTTTTAGAGCTCAAAGTAAAATGACAATGTCAGAACCTTACTGAATTCAGGGTAGCAAAGCTATTGGAGAAATATTTTAGTACAGTTAGTAAAATATACATGACAATTGAATGGTGTTAAGAATACCCACAAGAGGCTCACTGACACTTTTTAAAGAAATATTTATATATTATCTTCAGAGATTTTAAAACTTGGCAAACTTTTTCATTACCATTGCCTTAAGGCAACATTTCCATCCATAAATATCTTACGAGACTACAATTCTACAAAAAGAAATTTGTTTTAAATAAGCAAAAGTGAACTAAAACACAGTTTAGAAGTTTAAGCTGCTAAAGCAAATTTTACCTAGACACATCACCACCTGCAAAGAAAAGTATCTAATTTTAAATGTAGCTTTATAATTATATGCCATGTGCTTTTTAACAAGAAGTAAAAATCATTTTTTAATCAAATCTTTGTTTTATGCTGATAACATCCTCTACTCTGCAGTTAGCACAAACTGTCTAGTATAAAGTTAAATGCAGTCAACAATGGGCCTCATACTGGCCACAAGCTATGCCTATCTAAATGTGTGATCAACACGCAAATAAGTAAATTATGTTAGAGAAAAGAAAACCAAAGACATGACCGGTTCAGGAACTTGTTTTTGATCAACAAGGCCCATTAGAATATGGATTTAAACCAGTGGGTTTCATAGTATTCATCAGATCAGCCTCAACCACTTAATGAAAATTAATTGAAAGCATGACATTTTTGTGATCATTGCTGTAGATGAAAGTTGATGTGTCAATGTTAGTTGCCTATAGAAGCATCATGTCAATTTATGACAGTTAACATGAGGACTAACCATGGAAATTATAAGACACTTCCAAGTCACCTTTCCTAGCTGTTTGTCTGAAATGGGGGAATGAAAATTAAATGAATATTACTCCATTTTCAGGATATTTGTCTACGGCAAATATATTTAAAATCTAGAGAAAAGAATTTCATTTGAAGATAATTTTTTTGCAATACTTTTCATTAGCATGAATGACCACGAGTTTTATACTTGTTTTACCTAAACTTAAAAAAACTAGTACCTTTAATATACAATTTTGCATAGTATATGTATTTTTAAATCTGACTTCAACTTCTTTAAGATTTCCTTTTCTCTCAACTGTTACATTTTCCTGAATTTTGATACAATGACCTATTTTCAGTTATCTGACTCAAGTCACTAGAATTAAACACAATTACCCTCTCAGTTTGTAACTTTCTCCTCTCTTGGTTTGCAGGAACCAAGATAAGTAAGTTCTCTTTCTTCCTTTCTTAACTTTCCTTTAGTTTCTGACTGACTGGCTGTTCTTTCTCTGCCAGCCTCTTCAAGAATGGTGTTCCAAGGACTCTTGATGTATTTCCTTTCCCTTTCCTTTTTTTTTTCCTCTTCTCTCTCTGCATGTGTTCCCTGGATAATCTCACTCCATCATGCTTCTCTCAATATGAGGGTAATTTTAAATCCATACCCTTTGTATTGACTTTTCTAGTGTAAATGGTGGTCCTCCAAAAGCTATGTCCACCTAGACTTGTGAATGTGAATTCATTTGGATAAAGTGTCTTTGTGGATATAATTAAGGTCAAGAGACTCAAAATAAGATCATCCTAGAAAATCTAAGCAGATTCTAAATCCAATGGCAGTTGTCCTTATAAGAAAACGGGAGAAAGAGAGTAAAGACACAGAGGAGAATGCCATGTGAAGATGGTGGCAGAGATTGCAATGATGGATCTTTAAGCTACCAGGAGCTGAAAAAAAGCAAGGAAGGATTCGCTCATAGAGGCTTCAGAAGGAGTGTGGCCCTGATATCAGACTTTTGGCCTCCATAACTATAAAAGAACAAATTTCTATTATTTTGAGTCACTCCATTTGTGGCAATTTATTACACAAGCTACAGGAGACTAATATCACTCCAGACCAATAAATCCATCAGTATTTCCAGGAACTGCCACAGCTCTTATATTCCAAATTGAAACTCATTCTATCCTCTCTCCCTAAAAAACTGTCATTCCTCCTCTTTCTGTATTTGGTGATACCATCAAGACAACTTCTCCTTAAATTATTTCACAATTCATTTCCAAACATTCATAAGATCCTAAATGGTATTCTAAGTAAACATAGTTTCAGTCTCTTTGATTGCTTTTCGAGCCCTCAGTGATTTTTTATTGAGTCCCTTACTGGTCATTCTAGAATCTCACCACAGTCTTTCATATAGGGAATGTTATTTGTCCAAAATTATTTGGCCATGCCACTCTCATTTGTGACCCTATATAGCTTGATTGTGTGTCTCCCTTTCTCTGTCAAGGAAGCTTTACCGATGGACTCATACAAACATGTGCATAGCACCGTTACATACATTGCCAGGAGTTTCCTCTTTATAATGTATAGAAGACACAACAGCGAACAAATCTGCCAAATCAGAGGGCCAATCTTACAGACTGAATTTTTTACTAAAGATATTTGCAGTTATTAAATACCTTAGCCAACAAAATGTTGTTCTACGAGACAAAATCTCTTGAAAGATATACAAAACCATTCAAACTCCATGCCCAATCTGCTTTTTTAGGACTTCATATTTGTCTCAAAGACTTTCCTACAATTCTCTTTAAATAAGTGGTCAGTTCAAGTTTCTTTACTTCTTTCTTTCTGATGTTCCACATCTAGTTGATCATCAAACTCAAAGGATTCTAATTTTAAAATTGCTCTCTTTTCTATCTCCACTATTCTCACTGTTATTACTTTGGGTCAGAAACCGTTTTTTTTTTTTTTTGGTCAAGCATTGTTTTCAACTTTGCTGTTCTTATCTCTTCCATTTTTATTTGGCTCCTGACTGACCATCCTTTCTCTAGTCTCCAGTTCAATCCAATAGGAAATTTGTTTGAATTGGCTAATTACCAGTTGTGGTAGCAGAATAATGCCCTCCAGAAAGATGCTGATGTCCTGATCACTGCATTCTGTGATTATGTTATATTACATGGAATAGGGTGCCTTTAAAATTTGATTAAGTTAAATGTCAAAATGGAAAGATTATCCTGGATTATCTTGGGAGGTCCAATATAATCACAAGGGCCCTTATAAGGGAAAGAGACAGACAGAAAGGTCAGAGTCAGAGAAGAAGATATGACAATGGATGGGGAAGTTGGGGTGAAGCAGAAGCATGAACCAAGGAATGCTGGCAGATAGAGAAGTTGGAAAAAAGCACTAAAACAGATTTTCTCCAAGAGCTTTCACAAATGTAGCCTAACCAAATGATGACATCTACCTTGAGAATGATAAGCTAATAAATTTGTGTTAATTTAAACCACTAGTTTGGAGTCATTTGTTAAATCAGCAATAGGACACCGAGACACCAGTGTACCTAATTTCCAAGTCACCTTATGGATCACCTACAAACTTGCAATTGACTGTCCATGGGTCATGAGTTCATCTTCTGGTCTGAGCAGTGGCTATCTCTGTAGTATCTCTACCATAAACATCATTTCCTTATCAAAGCTTAAAATATACACCATTGACTAGCTTCTATACTTCTGCTCTCTATTCCCATCTCTTCCATCAAACATATTGAACAATATATTCTTCTGTATCCCCATGATACAGTGCTACACTGCTATATGTATTAACCTGAAATATTCTCCTCTAATTGAAACCTTTGTCAACTTGGAAGATTCATTTATATTAACTTTTATCTTCTCCATGTAAATTCACCATGAATCAGGCATTTTTCACAGTTGGCATTAACCTGTGGTAACAATATATAAAATTATACTGACAACTAAAACTGAATGGGGACATTTACAGTGAAAATCATAGGTATATCAGATAATCACTAAACAAAGATACTGGATAATTTTATTTTTTGTTAGGTGTAAGTTTCATTTCTTTGTTAGACTTATTTTTTATTTATTTATTTATTTTTTGAGTTGGAGTCTCACTCTGTCGCCCAGACTGGAGTGCAGTGGCCGCTCCCGGCCACCACAGCCTCGACCTGCTGGGCTCCAGCGATCCTTCCGCCTCAGCCTTCCGAGTAGCCGGAACTACAGGCATGTGCTACCACGCCCGGCTGATTTTTTTTTTTTTATTGTAGAGATGAGGTCTCGTTGCCCAGGCGGGTCTTGAACCTGCGGGCTCAGGCAATCCACTCACCTCAGCCTCCCAAAGGCATGGGATTACAGGCTGAGCCACTGAGTCCGGCTGTTAGACTTATTATTCTAATTAAATACTTAATGTCAAATGAATACTAAGATTAAAATAGAGCTAATTTCAAAAATTATAAAAAGTACAATAAATAAAAGAGAAGAAATTTTTTCCAAGATAAATTAAAATGAAATTTTTTTTTTACGTCAAAAACTAAAGAAACAAAGCTTCAGAAATTTGGTCTTGTAAGCTATCCCAAAGGAAAATAAGGAGAAATGCCTCATCTTTTTGACATATTTGACAAACTGAGAATAAACACATGGTAACATAATAAAAGGCAGATGCTGGGGGACTCGGCTGTCTCTTAATCATGTGAAATTAAGCTCATTGACTTCCAGGAATGCCCAAGAGAGCTGATGAATATAAATCACATTGACATGAGATAGAACTACCCCACTAGATTTTTTCATTCCTATTAAGTTAAATCTCACTTTTTTACATAGTAGCATAATTTATTTGACTTGAAGAAATGAAGTTCCAATGATAACAAAGATTAGAACCTATCCTATGCCTTTAGTTGTTTAATTACTCTTACTTTTTATAAATTATTTGGGCATAGAGTCACAAGTTCAGGAAGACCTCTTGAGGCTTGCCTTCCTCTTGCTGTCAAGAAGAATTGAGTCTAAATCATTTTACAAAAACAGGTGTCCCCTGTCAAGTTCTAAAATGAAGAGAAGATCAACTCCCTGTGGTAATCCTTTTACTCTGTAATAGCTGGCTGCTTGGGGAACTTTTATATAGCTTAAATCCCTTCTAGAATGACATTTACTCTTTGGTTTATGTAATACAGCCACTTACTCTTCACCATATGTTTTAAAACCTGTGAATCCTTTTTTTCCCTATATTGTAATCACTTATCTATACTGTATTAGTAATCATGTGCTACAACCTTCTCATAATGGCCATTATTGAACACTACCAAAATGTCTGCACAATGATATCAGTACTTATTTAAAGCAGCAGTAAAAGTAGTAAAATTTCAATAAAGAAACATTTGAAAAATCATTTTCCTTTATTCTAACAGATTTTCAACTGTAAGTCCTGGAAAACACTCACCATTTGTATAGGTACATTTTCTTCATCTAAACCCTTCACATGTCCTAGATATTATTTATTCTGAGTTTATATGGTTTGCTTCAGTAGCCTCATATTATACATTATACTTTTTTTAAGAAAAAAAAGTAGGCCAGGCATGGTGGCTCAAGCCTGTAATCCCAGCACTTTGGGAGGCTGAGGTGAGA
>NW_007251162.1:703450-704673 GCF_000164805.1 Carlito syrichta | reverse complement strand
GGGAGGGAGGGAGGGTGGGAGGGAGGGAGGGAAAAAATAATGCCTGTATTTTATCTTACCTTTATCTTTCTAATACTGTGTGGGTCCTGTATCATCCTCACTGATGTAACCCTGAATATTAAAACCACTCATTCATTCATTCATGCAGTCATTGATTCATTAAGGCATTTCCTTAAATCCCAACTCTTGCAATACCATATTTGGCACCGCAGAGATTGTAAGCCTACATTAATCATGGTTCTTGCACTCATCATCTTAGATTCTGAGGATGGTTTTGAGAGCAAAGAAAAATATATGGAAGGTGAATCATTATGAACCTCCTTTTCTTCCTTAGTTTCTACATCTGGACCCCTTTGGCTCCATTTATCTTCAGTGTCCTATACTCTCCAGTCAAATGGCAACTCACACTTTAGTCTTACCAAAGTGCTATTGACATATTGTGTCTATAATAGTCCTACAATAGCTGACATTATTTCCTTGCTCACAAAACTTACCCAAGATTTTTTAGTTATTTTTAAAATATATTTAAGAATACCCATTATTAACAGAGACCATATTAACCTCTTTGAATGGCCCTGTAAAAATACTGCATTTCATGGACTTTAACCATTTAGAAAAAGTAATGACAATATTTTCATAGTTTAAAAAGTTCTACTAAGACAAAGTCAAAATATAAAAATAAATTATTTGTATTTGCAGACAAATACACTAACAAAAGAAGAAGAAAGGAAGAAAGAAAGGAAGGGAGGAAGGGAGGGAGGGAGAAAGCAAAGGAGGACATAAGCTAAATTTTCTAAACTGGTTGAGATACAAAGATTCTCCAAGCAAGTTTTTGCTTTACATGTGGTTTTTGTACAGAATTCTACAAACAATAGCAACTTAATTGTTTACTTACTGAACTGCTATAACACTTCACACATTTGAGGGTGATCAGAAACATTGGTAGTCTTTGCCTCTTTCTTGAATTTGTGCTTATAAAAATTTTTTAAAGTGGAAAATTGCCGGGCTCGGTGGCTCAGCCTGTAATCCCATGCCTTTGGGAGGCTGAGGTGAGTGGATTGCCTGAGCCCGCGGGTTCGAGATCCGCCTGGGCAGGAGAGACCGCATCTCTACAATAAATCAAAAAAATCAGCCGGGCATGGTAGCACGTGCCTGTAATTCCGGCTACTCGGAAGGCTAAGGGGGAAGGATCGCCGGAGCCCAGCAGGTCGAGGCTGCGGTGG
>NW_007251162.1:620160-703295 GCF_000164805.1 Carlito syrichta | reverse complement strand
CAAAAAAAAAAAAAAAAAAGTATAAAATTGTTCTGGGAGAAAATATATTATTATGTAACAAAAGCTGAATATCTGTTTCCATAGTTATTAAAGGTTTTGATTCTAATTGTAGGTACAACTTTAGAACATTACTTGAGAAACCAGATTCAATCCTTAATTGTCATAACATACAGTATATATCCAAAGTAATATTTAAAACATTATAAAGTTAGATTTTTAATATTTAAAACAAGGATGTTTTAATGACATAACTGTCTTATTAGATTTAATTTATTCCTTAAATTAACAGCACTAGGGGTGTAAGCCAATGTGGTAAAAATAATGCATCTCCAGCTTGTGTAATAAGAGTTCCCATTGTTTTCCAATTAGTTATGTTAATAAGAAACAAATATCTATTTCTAAATTTTAATGGAATGGCCATATATGTTAATCCAAAGTAAATACTGTACATAATTAACATACCACAAAATTCAACATTACTATATGCATATTATAGATATTTTAAATGCTGTTAATTATAAAATATTTAGTTCTGATTTTCTAGTGGTCACAGTTAATTAAAAATAATATACAAGTAAAAGACACATGAAAAGCATTGGGTTTTGAATCATGTTTATTAAACTTCCAGAAAGTTTAAATAAAGAATCAAAATGGAATTAAACAATAACAGGAAAGAACAAAGAAAAGTAACCTTCTTGATTAATATGCAAAATCAAACATACAAAATTGATTTTTATTCCCTGGTCTTGATGCTCTTGGTTTTATGGGTTGGGTTGGGCATGAAAATTGAGCCATTAATCTTTTAAAGTGATGCCAAGTACACTTTCCTTCTACTTGATGTATGGAAATTAGTGACGATGCTATTCAATAAACTGCATATCTGCTTCTCTCAAACAAAAGTGCCATAGTTACAGACATCAGCTGTAATGAGTGCAAGCTATGAAAGTATATGAAGAAAATAATATTATTTATTCCCAAAATGTATACTTAATAACCCAAAACCAGACAAACATACATCTAGGTCTTAACATAGACACTGAGGAAGCTATCTTAATTCATATATTACAGGAAAATAAGCAAATCAATCATGCAGCAAAATCCCAGTACCTGCCTTATTTGTCATTTTGGTTTGGGAGATGTTAGGTTGTCATGTGGCAATTATATTCATAAACTGAAAAGAACAAGGTCTCAGAAATTCTGCCTAACTTAGGACATTGTTATTACCACACTACAAAAATATAATATCATTAAATTAACTGAATATGAGACAGGTCTTTGAATTTCAAGTCTATAGAGCAGAAGAATATATACATTTTCCAACTGTCCCATGTTTTTAGCTCTGCTCCCATACCTCTCAAAATACACAATGTCCTAATTTGATAAAACTTCTTGCTCTCAAACTAAAGCTTATATAAAATGGACCTGCCACCACTATTTTATGATAAAAAGAGTCACATTTGCATTTTAGTAAATTAATCATAGACCTGGTATATGCAGAAAGAAGAGGAAAAAACAGATTTTTATCTAATCAGATGTAATAACTAATTTTTCTGATGAGAAAAATTAGCTATTATTACAACTGATTACATAAAGCCTGTTTTTAAGAGTTAATCAATTTTTATATTTTGGATGAACACTTATAAATTTTGTAATAACACATTAGGTGTCGGTCTTCTTCATAGTCACTATATGAATTACTGCAATGAAAATTACTATGCCAAAAAACGTCACTGTTGTAAAACTTGTGGGCTTTCATCAGTATTTACTCCCCTTTACTACCTACTCTAACTCCCTTGATTATGTTCAACTTTCCTTGCAAATTTCAGACAAAGAAATCAAGATATTTCTTATTTGCCAGTGATATATTCAAATTATGTAAACTACTACTACATCATAATCCTGCCCTAGGGTTTCCTCTCTTTCATAAAGATCTACCAAGAAGAATAGCTGAAGTAATGTGTAGACGTAGAAACACTATATTTCACATTGCCTACAACCACATCAATAGCATACCCAACAGCTGTATAATAACCAAAATGTTCTAGAACTGATAGGCACAGTAGAATTCCTTTTACTTTCAACTCAGCACCATACCTTTGCCACGCACAAAGCCCTCTCCAATTTCTCCAGACTTTCCCTCAAGAAGTGGTTCATGACAGCAGAGTTGCTCTCTCTTTCCTTTGCATATGGTTTTTTTAATTTTATCATTGTGAATTTGAAGCCTCTAAACCTAAGGAACTGAAATGGTTGCTTCACAGCCACATCTCAGTTCTTTTATTCCCTTTCCTCTCTGAATTCCAAAGACACTTTTGTCTGTGCAATTCCTGATATCACGACACTGCGGCCTCTTGCACATAAGCTCATCTTTTCCCCCCTGTATCTCTGTAACTAACAGACAACATGTTCTAATTCTAGCAACTAAACACAATACACTTCTTTCTCTATACCTAAAAGCTATAACTTCAAAAATTCTGTAACTTCACATAAAGTGCAACCATGGCAAGGCTACATATTATCAGTGACACATTAGTCACTTCACAGTGACAGTTGCGTTTATTCAATTGTCTTGCGCACATTCCTAACTTCAAGTATCAACAGTCCACTACAATCCAAGATTCCTAGTAACATGTAGTGTTTTTCTCATAAATTTTAACATTAATCTATTTAGCAGTTCCTTTCATTTCCATTCTACTTTGCCTCTATATTTCCTACTAAAATATTATAGTGTTTCCCCAGGACATTTTCTTCAATAACACTAGTGTTTTCTTTAAATAGTTTCAAGTATTTCATTAAATCAGCTGGAGTACAATGCTTAAAAGAAACTTCCCTAAGCACAGCTGACTTAGAAATGGTAACAGTAAAAGCATTAAAAATCACAATAATATTCCCATGCAACAATTAAAATACTTTTTTATAAAACAATGTTGAAAATCATACTATAAAATAAAATCAAAATACAAAATTTTGGTATTGGATCCATTTGAATTCATAGTAATTAACCAAATAATCCATATTCTTTTCAACTCATTCCCAATTTCCTAATTCCCTATGAGTGTGCTCTCCCACTTACCCTCATATCTACAATATCTCCACAATATAGATTCTTGATCATTCTCAAATTTTCCACAAATGACACATGTGAAAATGTAGAACCATCACTTTCAGCCATTAAAAAAGCGGGAAAAAAGATGAACGCTGCTTACCAGAGCCTCTTTTGGTGACAACCTTCAAACTCTGAGTAAAAGTAGCATATAGGAGAATCAAGTGTGGAATTGGAGCTTTCATCTTCCAGCTCTTAAAGGCTATTCCCTAAAGTGAAGATAAAAAAGAGAAACATACATATTTTTTAAACATATAGCAATATTATAAGATTTTTGTAAGACTTTAATCAACCATGATTGGGGCAATGAATTACACAAAAGGAAAGGACATGGACAGGATTTCTATTATATTTTCCCATATGTTGTGGTTCCTAAGTTAAATCAAAACCAGTAATGCCAAAATTATGTCTTCAAAGCCCCCCAACATGCTTAATAATCTTATAGTCACTTAAAGTTTAAAACTGCTCTTTACTTAGAAGCCCTAATTGTATTTAAATACATGGAAACAATCCCTGTAAAAGAATTATTTTACTAAAACATTATTTTAATATAAATTACCCAAACTGACATCTTTTAATGTTTCATGATGCAGTAGAATGTGGTTTTATTTGGTATCATTATATCCAATTGAGACAAAATTATAAATTGTATGTTTCTAAAGATTTAATTGTGACTTCACCATTTTCTTTAAAAAAAAAAAAAGAAACTCTAAGACATTTTGAGAGAAATTTAAGATTTTAGTCTCTATCAAAAATGTACACTCAATGAAAGCTGTACAAATAATCATTTCTTCTTATTACAAGGCTCTCAGAGGAATACTAGTGGGGACATCATCCTAGTGTTTAGATTTCTAAAGAGAACATATTTCCCCTTTAGATGTAATTGAGAAGTATGTTTTCTGTCTTCTATTTATTTATTTTTATTTATTTATTTTGAGTTAGAGTCTCACTGTGTCGCCTAGACTAGAGTGCAGCGGCACACTCCTGGCCACCGCAACCTCGACCTGCTGCGTTCGGCGATCCTTCCATTCCAGCCTTCCAAGTAGTCAGAACTACAGGCACGTGGTAGCACGCCTGGCTAGTTTTTTATTTATTGTAGAGACGAGGTCTCGCCAAGTTGCTCAGGCGGGTCTCGAACCAACAGGCTCAGGCCATCCACTCGCCTCAACCTCCCAAAAGTGCTGGGATTACAGGCTGAGCCACCGAGCCCAGTCTAATATTTTTATTACTTTGAATTCATGTCTCTTCCAAGCATTAAACATTATTCTTTATACTGTGGATCTTGTATTCCTTATTAAAACTTGAAAGTGTAAAAAAATTAAATAAATGAAGATTGTTTTCCTCGGAAAATCATTCCCCTTTTTCCCAACTTTATTGAGATATAATTGACAAAATTGTACATATTTAAGATGAAAATGTGATGCGTTGATATACACATATAATGTGAAATGATTACCACTATCGAGTTAGTTAATACATCCATCACCAGACATGTCACCATACTTTTGTGTGTGGTAAGAACACAAAACCTATTCTGAACAACTGTCAGGTATACAGTATTATATTAAGTATAACTACAGTAACTATGTTGGACATTAGAAACCCAGAACTTATTCATCTTATAACTGCAACTTTGTACCCTCTGTCTAATATCTCCCCATTTTCCCACCTTCTCCCAGTCCCTAGCAACCACCACTCTACTCTCTGTTTCTTTTATTTTATGTAGCACTGAGATAGTAGAGCTGAAAGACTGAATTTCAAAAAGTGACAAGTCAGAACACAGTTCAAATATATTGTCAAACCATGACAGCACGAGTTTCTTTGCAAGACATTTGAGAACCGATCATATCAAGCTTTCAATCACTATGACTATGACTTTATTAAAGATGAGAAAACCGAAATGGTGATTTAACAATCACATTTTCTCTTCTAGAGTCCCACTAAGATACCTCTAAATGTGTTTAACTGATTGATTTACTCACATTAATAAAAGTTTGTTAAAATGCATTTTAATTCACAAAAAAATAAAAATCCATTCACTTACAGCAAAGTGTCACCATCTTTATTTTCATCAGAGAAAATCAGGGAGTTTGTACAATACATGGTGAATAAGCTATTTTAACATTGGCACCTTTAAATTATGATAGCCTGTTTCAGTTTCCTAACCAAAGACCTTGAGTTCACATAAAGACATAAATGATACCTAGTCCTAAGAGCCAATTCATCTGACACATCTGTCGAACTGCCACATTAAAGCACAAGCCTGAGTCAGGCATTCCTAAAACTCAATCCTACTTCCCAGCCACTGCACTAACTGGAACTGCAGGAAATCTTCAAGTTGATATCTTCAGCCTTCAAGATAGCAGTGAGAATCAGTTCCTCTCTGTGTGAGTTTAATCAGCGCTGCCCAAGAAACTCCAGGATCCAACCATACACCGCAAGACCTTTCAGCTTAACTATCTTATTACTTTACTCTTGTTCAAAATACTATTTCCTTATTCATTTAATTTCTATAAAGCATACAGGCTAGTTTGTAATTCTATTTCTTAAAATTAAATTGGTTTGGAAAACATCAATTCGGTAACATCAAGATCCTTAATCGAATCTCTTAAAACTTTGTGTATTAGGGAAAACAAAAGGAATTACACAGCATTACACAGACTTAACATCTTGGTTAATCTATTATAATCTCTACAAAACCTTTTTGAGGAAATGTATTTTAAATGGAAAGAAAGATTAAATTAGTCTAGCCATAGACATTCAAGCTTTTCTGTAATTGTTGCATAATTAAAATCCTTATATGAAATAGCAACCCAAACTTTATATAAACATTTACTGAAGTTCTCATGTATTTTCTTATTGTCATATAGTAGTTAATACTACCAGTGAGCTAATTTCAAGGGGCTTCAATTTCTGGATGGATGGACCTGATATCACTCACCTGCTTCCTGTCAAAAATATCATTCGCCATTTGGCTTCACAAAAACCACTACTAAACTTTATGCAGAATGAGCATCTTACAGTGGTTAAAGGCAGTAAGTCTGTCTATCCCAGGTTCGCCATCTCTCAGTTGTGTAATTTGGATCAAATGACCTTTCTGTGACGAGTGTATTCATTTTCAAATTGAGTATGACAACACATAGAACAGCACTGGCACATTGAAAGAACTCAATAAATGAAAACTGCTGTTGCTATTGCAGTTAATTAATGTTATTTATTATTATAAATACTAATTAATACAACTAATTAATACTATTCATATCCCATCCTCTCCCTGTGAAACATTCTGCATATACCAGCTTTCTTTACATCATACCCCACACCATTAGCTTATGTCTTTATTTATATGTCTTACTATTTTATAAGATTTGAGGCCCCTGCAGGATGAATGTGTGTTTTGTGAAAATTTTTATTTCCAATGATCAGTGAATGCCAGCTGAAAAAAATGAATAAACGAAAGAGGTGATTGTTATTATATGCAGTTCAGTTTTGGCATTCAAATTCATCATTTTATAAACACTTATTGAGCACATACTAGTTACAAGATGTTGTGCTATGGTACAGTGGGGACACAAAGAAAATGAAATGCAATCTAATAATAAAAGTCTCACAGTCCAATAAAGGAAATAAGTGCTTATCTATTTAATTTGACTGACCCTGTTGCCATAAGGTGAGCATAATGTGCTTAGGGAATACAGGGAGGAATCTATTAATTCTGCCCCAGGTTGGCTTTAGTGAAGTCATGAGAAAGAACTTCCAGAGGAAGAAGCATTTCATCAAGGTCATGCAAGACAGACTTTCTAAGGGAAAGGGAATTTGGAGTCCAGAACAAAAGATGAGTAAAACAGTCGATGTGGTAGACAGAAAAATGTCCTCTCCCCCAACCAGTCATTTCCAGGTTCCCATCCCTGAAATCTGTGAAAATGTCACTACATGTATACATGTGATTAAGTTAAGGCTTTTAAAACGGGAGATGCTCATCCAGATATACCCAAAGTAATCATAAATTATCTTTAAAAAAGTCAGTGAAAGAATCAGTTAGAGAAAGAAACCAAGTGGATGGAAACAAAGGTCAAAGTTTTGAGTGGTACACTTTAAAGACATAAGAACAGGCCATGAGCCAAGGAACAGTTGTTGTCTCTAGGAAATGAAAAAGTCAATGAAATAGACTCTCTCATAGATTGTACAGAAGAAAAGCAAGCTTGCTAAATACCTTCGTCTTAGTTCAGTAAGACACATTTTGGACATCTGCTCCCCAAAATTGTAAAATGTTAAAAAAAAATTGGTTGTTTTAAGATACTAAGTTTGTGGTAATTTGTTATAACAGCAATAGAAAATTATTACAGCAAGGGTATGAAAAGGCAAGGTTCAGAAATAAAGTATAAATAGACCACAGGTTGTGGACTATAATGACAGAATTTGAAAGTATCTGTGAAGAATGTTATGAAGCAAGGTAAGTTAGGTAAGAAATGAGGTTTTTCCCTAATGTCCCCTATAATATTTTTCATCTATGTTCTGTTTTTCACCAAATAACATTCCATGACTTTACTATTTTTAATATAAAAATAAATATTTACTTTTAAAAATCCACTTTTTAACAATAAGTTTGGGGGTGTAAGTCTAGTTTTGTTATGTGGACATATTGCATACTGAGTTTTTGATGTAACCATCACTCAAATAATGTATATTGTTCCCTTTAGATAATTTCTTATTTTTCATCCCTCTGCCACCCTCTCGCCTCACACAAGTCTTCAATGTCTATTATTCCAATTTCTATGTCCATGGGTACACTTATTTAGTTCCCACTTATAAGTAAGAATATGGCCTAAAGCTCTATCCATGTTGCTGCAAAATATATGACTTAATTTTGTTGTTGTTGTTGTTGCTGTTGTTTTGTTTTTTTGAGTTAGAGTCTCACGCTGTCACCCAGACTGGAGTGCAGTGGCCGCTCCCGGCCACCGCAGCCTCTACCTGCTGGGCTCCGGCAATCCTTCCGCCTCAGCCTTCCGAGTAGCCGGAATTACAGGCATGCGCTATCATGCCCGGCTGATTTTTTGATTTATTGTAGAGATGAGGTCTCGCTGCCCAGGCAGGTCTCGAACCCGCGGGCTCAGGCAATCCACTCACCTCAGCCTCCCAAAGGCGCGGGATTACAGGCTGAGCCATCAAGCCCGGCTATGACTTAATTTTCTGAGGAGTATTTCCATGTACGTGTGTGTGTATGAGGAAGACACACATGCACACATGATAAAGAAAAGAACAGAATTATCTTTTGAAGGGTGGTCCCCCTGTAGTATACTCAGAATTTGTTCCTCCAGATCGAACATTCAGCCAAAGTTTTTATCTGGACGTTTTGAAAAGGTTGTGTCACCATTTGTGGAAGAAACATTTCATATTGTGACAAAGGGGTGACCAGTTCTTGCACCATGATAATGCACCTGCCTAAGTGGCATTGAATCAAAAATGGCATGACCCCTCTGCCCACCCCTCCCATTCACCCGATCTTGCCCTAAGCAACCTTTTGCTATTTCTCTGGATGAAAAATAATGTCCTCAAAGGGAAACACTTTGCCAACGTGGAAGAGGTGAAACAAAAAACTGCAGAAGCACTAAAAGGCATCAAAATTGACAAGTTCAAAACTGTTCTGAGCAGTAGAAAAGTGTCTTGATAAGTGCATTGCATCAAGTGGAGAGTACCTTGAAGGTGACTGAATCTTAAACATGTAACAATAAATACACATTTTATAAATAAATACCAGATTTGGGGTGTCCCCCTCATATATATATGCAATCAACCTTTCATTGACACTTAGGTTGATTCCACACATTTAACTTATTTTTAAGTCATGAAAACAAAATGTTTATTCACTATATTTCCTCAAAATACACAATGATTCATCTAAGATTCTGACCTGCCTCCCTTTTATACATTCCTAAGATTCTTTGGAATATGGACAATAAAAAGCCAATAGATGTTTCTAAGTGAATAATCTAAATTGTTTTAGAAAGCATAGACTGAAGGTAAAATAAACTAGTTATCAGGTAGCAGTACAGGAAGAAGAGGAAGAGAAACAGCCTTAATGCAGTAGTGGTGAATATTGGAAGAACAGAATAGATTTCAGAATACATAGGAAGCTTCTAAAGTGGGTCTGAGGAGTATATAGCTTGAGAACTAGGTCTTATGATACTACTTACCAACATATAGAAATACAAAAGGCATTTTGAGCAATGAGATGGAGAAATATGCAATAATATATTTGGGACATGTTGAGTTTAAATTGCCTGTGGAATCTTCTGTTAAAATTCTCATGTAGTTTATTAAAAATATTAGCCAGGAGCTCAGTAGAAAGAAGAAACATAACAACACTGTAATTGTAGCTGAAGGTAAAGACATGGATTAGGAAAAACAGAAATGAAGGACGTATAAAGAAGAAAAGACGGCTCACGCTTTCAACCCTGAGGCCTACAAATATTTATGGGACAGGGAAAATGAATCAAGAGGAAAAAAAAATGTGAGAAAAGCAGGCCTTAGAGAGAGTGTGAATCAGGAAAAGGCTGGGTTGAAGAAGTACACAAGGATATTTAAGGACACAACCAGTATAACTTTTGTATTATAAGGATAAAAAGAGACTACTGGCTTCAGAGGTAAAATGTTGCTGGTGATAATGGTCAGGTTTTTTATTAGGCAAATGAGGCCTAATCAGAAAGTCTAAGGTAGAAAATATGCTTAATTTGCCTGCTTTTGAATGATAGGTTGTGGAGTTCACAATTGAGGATAGAGAAGTTGAGGGATAAATATAGTTGAGGATGGGGAAGACCAGAACATATTTATAAAGTGAGGCAAAGGAGAAGCAGAGCCAGAGGAAGAAGGTGAATCTGGAAGAGATATTAATATGGGAAAATACCTCCTTTTATTGGTAAAAAAAAAAGAAAGTACAAATGAGTGAATACAAAGGTAAGTATGAAAGCGAATAGAGGAAAGCAGCACTCATTGGTTTTATTTCACTTAAAAAGCAGAGAGAATGGGTATTAGAATGAGAAATAACTGAATTAAGAGCCTTACTGTATATTAGGTTAAGCAAGTTACTTAATCTTCCTAAGGTCCAGTTTTTTCATCCACAAAGTTTAGACATAAGTATCTGCCACATTTATCTCATTTTTAATCTATTTTCCTCCAACATAGTAAGGTAGCAAATACCTACTTCAAAGTTTTACAAGACTTAAATAAAATAATTGTCTTTATGGTGACTAGTAGAGTGTTTAACAATGACATTTAATTGTAGTTATTTTTAAGTGCTAGCTCTTTTTCTATGCCTCCTTTCCAGCTCTGGCTTGTATGTAATAATTAACTATGCTAAAAATGATTCACTATATTTGAATTAATACTTAAAGTTTTGATATGACTGTATTCAAGATTAAAGCAACCATTTTTCAACTCTAACAAAAAAATTGAAGTATCCATTTGTGCATGACAAAGATAAAGCATTTTTCCAAGTATTCAATTTACATAAAGCAATGCATGTTAAAGTTGTGAGATAGATTCCCTATGGAGAGGATAAACAGAGGTCTTAGAGACTCTGCAATTGAAAGTTACTAAAAGACACAATATTTAAAATTATTCACCGGGAAACTTATGTCTTACATCATGTACTTTGACTATTATCCTGAGGAAAAACAAAAAGAAATTATGAAGTTAATTTTAAATTTATTTTTTAGAAAATTATTGAGTGTCTACCATGTTTCAGATGCTGTTCTGAGATACAAAATGATTAGGAAACGGTCACTGTGGGCAAGAATCACATGGAAACTGACAATTTTAGCAAAGGGATACATGTTATGAGACAAATTCTCAAGAATCTATGGATAGTGCACAATGCTTTGTGGAGAAGTCATGAAAATATTTGCAGATGAGGGTGACATTTGGGCTGACTTTGGAAGCAGAAGGGGTTCATGAATGATCAGGATAAAAAGGGTTTTAAAATGGTGGACAGGAGATAACAGGTAAAGTGGAACAAAAATAGTACATGATGCATTTGGAAAACCACTAACTAAAATAAAGTTACACACCTGACAAACTATTCAACACGGGTTGGGAATTAGGGAAGGGTATATGTCCAGACCATCTTGAACAAGTTTTAGCTCACTAAGATAATATTTTACAAACTGGTTCAAAGTTTTGTGTGTGTGTACCTGTGGGTTTTCTTTTTTAGACAATTCTAATGAGAAGATCATTCATTCCTATAGAGCATGGCTAACAAGACAATGTTGAGGTTTCAAATCTTAAAACCAAGCTTCCACACTGATCTCAAAAAGCTAATTCAATAATCTGACTAAAATAATCCAGTAGTTGTACGGTTCTTGACAGATTTTCCTGCAAGGTGATGAAAAATATAATAGTCAATACTCACATAACCTTGCCCAAAATGCATATGTTTCTTGTTTAAATATTGCCCTTGTTTAAGCACTGTGGAGTTCACTGTGGAGCAACCTGGCACAAAATGCTGTGGAATGTCTTGCAAGCTAGTAGACTGGAACAGTAAGAGCAGCTATTATGGGATAATAGGTACACCTACTGTCGGGCACCAGGTGAAGGTGAAATTTTGTACAGGAATCTGGTAAGGAAAGGGTTTGCTCAAGTCTCAAGAATTTCTGACCATAGGATACAGCAGGAGGGAAACCAACAACGTTTTTCAAAAACGAATGTCATAACCAGTTTCATATTATAAAGACTTGATCAAATTTCTATTTACTCTACTAAGAAAATAAAACTAATGGTATAAACAAAAGTAGAGCCGGGCTCGGTGGCTCAGTCTGTAATCCCACGCTTTGGGAGGCTGACTGAGGTGAGCGGATTGCCTGAGCCTGCGGGTTTGAGACCCGCCTGGGCAACTTGGCGAGACCTCATCTCTGCAATAAATAAAAAAAATCAGCCAGGCATGGTCAAGCGTGCCTGTAATTCCAGCTACTCGGAAGGCTGAGGCAGAAGGATCGCCGGAGCCCAGTAGGTCGAGGCTGCAGTGGCCACTGCACTCCAGTCTGGGCGACAGAGTGAGACTCCAACTCAAAAAATAAAAATAAAGAATAAAAAAATAAACAAAAGTAGAATTAAGGAAGAGATTATAAAATGCACAATAATATAAAATATTTAGAATACTTTGAATTTTACTTAATTTGTAAATTTAACAGAATGGATGATTTTCTGGAAATACAAATTTCCATTATTTGTTGAACAAAAGAAAATTAAGAATAAGCCAAAGACCATTTAAAAATGCAAAATGCTGTTGAGCGCAGAAACTAACACAGATAAATACTTTCAAAATTTCAAGAAACAGAGTTGTTCCAAGAAATAAAAAATTATGGTTAAAATATAGAAAACCTTTTAAAAAACTAGCAAAACAAAGTACTAGAACTAATCAAAGGGATTTAATAAACTTTCTAAAACTACAATAATTATGACAAGGATCATAAACATTACTATTGTTATGAAGCTTTCATCTGGATTTCCTAGGTATTAAAGTAAACCAGGAAGAAAAATGGCTACAACCATAAATATTAGAAAAAGGAAAATCAAAATTTTAATTACTGGTAGGTTATGGTTATACAACTTAAAAAACTTTAGACCATAATAAATTCAAAGAAATGATATGTTTAAAGATCAACATATTGACTACTTGGTCAATTTTGGCAAAAAAAAATGTCAAATTTTTCCAAATTGATATTATGCGCTTTAGTCAAAATGCAGATGGAGTTTTATTGTGTTTCTTGATGTATTTGGCCAAAATTTGAATGAAAGAACAAACAGGACAAACAATTAGGAAAAAGAGAAGATAAATTGTGCTAAAAAGATGACCATTCAAGGAATAATGAAGTTATGTCTCACATCATATCATATTCCAATTAGATTTGAGTTTTATTTTTATTTTCCAAAAACACTGTTTACCATTTAATTAATTTTTAGATAAGGAAGGGTATCCCATTACAAAATGATGGAAGGAGTTCTAAAAATAATGTCAATTTTTACAACATAAGAATAAAACATGTATAAAAGAAGCTAAAAGTCAAACTATAAATTAGTAAACATATTTTCAACATAAATATCAGCAGGCTACTACCCTTAAACTATAAAGAACTCTTATTAAAGTATTGGAAAAATAGTCACAAAAAATGGAAAGAGATAAAAGCAGATGCAATGCTATAGAGAGAGCATTATCCTTATTATGAATGATATTAGTATATATAATAGAAAAAATGAGTAGATAAGACTATAGCAGAGAAGACAATATGATCTTGATATCATAATTAATTAAACTGATTTTGGTTCTTCTCCATTTTGCTACATGTTTCTCTAATTTGAAAAAGAAAAAGACATGCATTGCCTTTCACAAAAATATATATCTATTTTTAACTCTTTAAAATTTCCTCAAAAATTTTTTTAAAAATCAAATTATTTCCATTTGTTTCAAGAATCTGGATGAGTTGCTATAATTTTAATTCTGCAAGTAAAAAACATGCATTTCTAAATCCAATAGGCATCTGGATAAACCACATTGTGGAAAATATTTTCGCACTGCAACACTTTCCACTATTCTTTGCCACTTTAATGGGTTGCTTTTAAAACACTAGGTTAGCAATTGGAATCTAATTAAAATATATTTTGGACAGACAGACACACACACACATGCACACATATACACACATATTTCCTGGTCTGTTTACAATACACATTAAACTGTTTCCAGCAGATAAGAAGCCCTAAGTATGTATGCATTGGATGAAAATTGAAAGAAGGAAATGTATACTGCAGAAGAGATATGCCTGTAAATGCATCCACATGATACTGCTTTAAGGAAACATTTGAGACTCTGGGATGAGCAATAAAGATTATTATCTATCCTTTTGTCAGAAAGGTGGAGCATCTGGGAATTATCTGATCCTATATGTGTACCTATGTCTATGAATAAGTCATTTTACAACTCAGTAAAGATAAAGTGAACATCTAGAAAGCTAATAGCAATGCAAATAATTATTGACTGTAGAAATGTATATTACTTGTGTCTGGGAGAAAGTTGATGATTGCTCTATGGATAGACATGTATGGTCAGTTAATTTCAAAATTCCTTTACTACATGTGCATTTGTGATTCTTTGACAACTCCTTTTAGCTAGATGTAACAACTTTTTCAGTTACCTCATGATTTAGTGATGTAGATAAAATCTTTGACAGATGTCCGTTTTGTATCTTTATGAGAGTCATAACTTTGTCTTCTTAAAAAATATACTTTAACACTACATTCTTTCATTATAATTAAGTTAGTCTTTACATTCTTTGAAATAAGGAAAGTAAAGTTTAAACAAGATAAGTATTTGAGATAAGGAATATGTTAATTAGCTTGATTCAATCATTCCACACTGTATACACATATAATAGCATCATTCTGTACCACACAGATATATACAATCATAATTTGTCACCATTTGATCAAATTTTTTAAAAGAAATTACAATAAACTACCTTGGGTTAGATTTGGTATTCCAGTCAGTGCTTAGTATCATGGGGTTTTAATCAGAAGCCATGTGAACAATAATATAAAGACACCTTCAAGGCAGATAAATAAGAGATCAGTGGAATTGCAAAGATGCATAGAAAAAGCCCATTTCCATAACATTATCATCAAAAAAACAACTAAATGTATTTAGAGACACTAAGCCTTTCTCTTGGATTTGGAAAAAAGAGAAATTACCTGTCTTAGGGGAGTGGTAGCTGGGATGCAGCTTCCTAGAAAAAGGCCTCAATATCAAGTTGATTTGAAATTTATAGAATCACCCCCTGCAAAATCTAGAGCCGTCTTATGTAACCAACTATAGCTTAGAAAATCCCTGGCACTAGCTGATATGTTTGTATGCAAAGATATATCTGAAGAAATATAAAAAGAAATAGTGAAGTGCATACACTGAGGAGCAAAGCTGCCCATATTTGAAACTCAGCTCGACTTCTTAATAGCTATGCAAACTTGGACAAATTACTAATACTTAACATCCCCATATCCCATTTCCTTCATCTATCAAATGGGCAGGGGAATAGTCTCCATGTCAGAGGATTACTGTGAAAATCAAATACCAAAATGTATGATTAGCATTAAAAACCATTGGTGCCTACTTGGATCTGTATTACCCTTTATTGTTATAAGCCACAGAACATTTACAGGGTTGTGCTGATAACTATAGCTTTAACTGAATTAACTCTGTGTAATAATTCCAAACTTACATTACTGGGAATTATTGGAGAGATTGAAATGTTTCATATGCTGCCAAAAATTCTGTGAAATTCAATACAATTTACACTTACTTGGTGACAGGAGATAATCCCCTAAATGGACAAACCTGACTAGCTAAAATGGAAAGTGTTCTGTGCACCAGAATACAGAGCATAAATAAAAACACTACACAGTTTCCATCTGCCACTTTTCTAATTCACCTTTCTTATGCCTTTTGTATTCATCATGCCCTCCACTGTAATTCAGCTGCAAAAGCTCATACCAAAGAAACTTTTTGGGTTCTGAAGTCAGCAGATTGGATAGGGCAAGTGACAAAGCCAGGGAGGAAAAGCAAATATATTCCATCATTGCTCTTGTGGGCTGCAAACATGATCCTAGCTCAGTGAATCTTCCCTCCTTTGTGAATTCTTCCTACCAATATATTTAAGGAAGAGTTGGATAAACTTGACCCTTATCATATTTCTGTGTGTTTAAAATTCAATACATTGAGGAAACTTATCGCAACTCTCAAGAAAAAGTGACTTTATACTAATTTGAGCTCTAATATATGATGCTTGTTGCATATGGTAAAATTGTTTTAAGATTTTTCAGTTAAGCTCTATATACCCACAACCACAACAACTTGTGAGGAGGGTAGGAAAACTAAGGCAGTGATTTTCAGCCTTGGCTGCACATTGGAATCACTTGGGGAGCTTTCAAAGCGACTGATGATCCTCATGATGCCAAAGGTTCTGGTCCATGCACCACACTTTGAAAAGCAAAGATCCAAGCAATAGTATTATATTTCTTAGAGTTCCATAAGGCAGAGTTTCTCAAACATGGTACTATTAACATTTTGAGGCAGTTAATTCGTTGTTGTGGGGGTCTGTCCTGTGCATTTTAGGATGTTTATTAGCATCAGTGGTCTCTAATTACTAGACACCAGCAGCATCTTTACCCAGTATCACAAGCAAAAGTGTTTCCAGATGTTGTCAAATGATATGTGGCAAGGTTGCTACCCCCAGAAAACAAATTTAATCACTAATCAGAATAATTAGCTTTATCAGACAAAAAATCAGTTCTGAAGCCATGGAACACACGAAACTAGTTACTTTTTATAAAGGTGTTTAACAGTCACACAGGGTTACACAAGAATACATTACTGCTGAAGGAAGCTGCCAGGAAAAGAAACATAAATATTTATTCTATGTGTTAATGAGCCAACACAACCTTCTAATAAAGAAAAAAGCAATAGCAAAATATTGTATTTGTTTCAAAATAACTGTCAAATTTAAAAGACAGTGAATGTATTTGTGCTAGACAGAATAATGGCCACCAAAGATGTCTGTGCCCCAATTACCAAAACTGGCAACCATGTTACCTTTCATGGCAAGAGGGACCTTGACAATGTTATTTGGTTACAAATTCTGAGATAAGGGGATTATGCCAGATTACAAGGTGAGCCCATGAGTTCTTATAAGTGGGTGACAATAGTGTCAAAGTTAGGAAGAAGGCCATATGATGATGGAAGTGGCAATTAAAGTGATGAAGTCATGAGCCAAGGAATGGCAGCAACCACTAAGAACCAGAAGATGAAAGTTAACAGATTCTCCCCTGCAGTCCCCAAATAACCAGTCCTGCCAACAGTATGATTTTAGTCCCATAAATTGCATTTCATATTTCTGACCTTTAGAACTGTGAGATAATAAATCTATATTGTTTTGAACAACTAAGTTTGTAATAATTTGTTACAGCAGCAATAGGAAGCTAGTACAACATCTCAAAAGGCAGAAAGCTAACAGGAATATTCTTGTTTATCATTAGCATTTGCAGATAACGGTGATATTATCTACAAATTCATACCTGACTTTGCACGTTATGTTTACAATGACTATTAATAAAAATATTATTAAATGATCACTGTTATCCTATGTTTAGCACTTACTAAGTGCCAGGCATTATCTAAGTACTTTACATGTACTATCTTGTAAATCTTTTGAATCACCAATCAGGTAGATCCTATTGTTGTCTATATGGATTACCTTTCCCAAGGTCATGCAGAAAATAAGGTTCTATGTTTTCTACTGATATCTTAGTAATCTATAATAAATAAAACAGTTGACCCCTGATGCAAATATGAACAGAAACAATGACATAAACAATTTGTATCTAATGATCTATCTGCAGACAATGCTACCATCGGTCTGGAAAATGTGTGCTTGCAAAGTCTATGGCTGGACTGGCATTATTTCTTTTTTTATTTCTTTTTTTTTATTTTTACTTTTTGAATTGGAGTCTCACTCTGTCGCCTAGACTGGAGTGCAGTGGCCGCTCCCCGCCACTGCAGCCTCTACCTTCTGGGCTCCAGCGATCCTTCCGCCTCAGCCTTCCAAGTAGCCGGAATTGCAGGCATGTGCTACCACGCCCAACTGATTTTTTGATTTATTGTAGAGATGAGCTCTCGCTGCCCAGGCGGATCTCGAACTCATGGGCTCAGGCAATCCACTTACCTCAGCCTCCCAAAGGCACAAGGTTACAGACTGAGCCACCGAGCCCGGCTGGACTGGCGTTATTTCTATGTGATATTTATGTGGTTTTCAACTAGGTATTGGCTACAGTCATTTAACTCAAAAATTTTCACTATCTGAGGCTCCTGCTTCTTTATTGCAGAAGCTGCACAATCTCCTCAAAGATAATATACATTGTTCTTTGCCTGCTTGATCTGGTTGCTTCTTAACTTCCTAGCACTTAGCATGTAGTTTTCCCTGCTTAGGGTTCTTCTAAGAGTTGACTTCTAAGATTGACTTGTCTTCCCACCCATCTAGAAATACTACACATCAATTCTTACCACCTCCACAAGTTCAGAAAATCAGAGGTAAATTAGCATTGTACTTACCTGAATCTACTTAGCTGTTCTGCATATCATTTTGCTCTTTTGAGGTTTTAATGAGTATATGAACTCATTGACCAATATATGCCTTGCACTGTCCTGGATACTGCAGTATTGGAGACACAACAAGAAACAAACAGACCCATATCTTCCCTTCATCAAGCTTACATTCTTGCCAGAGAAAACACAATCAAGTAAGTAATATGTTTTAGTTAATGAGACATATTGTGAGGGTAGAAAGTGACAGAGTATACATGTTATTGTTTTAATTTTTCCAAGAAGTTGCCTGTAACTTGGCACTTAAATTATGAGGGAAAGACAGTCACAAATGGATATGAGGTAAAATTCTAGGAAGAGGGAAGAGCTTATGTAAAGGTCATGAGACCAGAACAATTTCAGCAGAGTTATACAAAATAAATAGGCCAGTGTGTTGGGATACTTTGGATAAGGGAGAGAATAGAAATGGATGAAGCATGAAGAACAGGTTAGGGCCAATTCGTGTAAAGGCTTGTTTGACCAGAGAAACTAGTTTATATTTAATTCTATTTATAAGCGAAAAGCCAATCATAGTTTAAAGTAGGGAACTGTTGTGCATTGAATTGTGTCATCCAAAAAGACGGGTTGAAATTCTAACCCTGAGCACCTATATATGTGATCTTATTTGGAAAGAGGAACTTTACAGACATAATCAAGTCAAGATAAATTCATCACGGATTTGGGTGCACCGTAAATCCAATTACTGATCTCCTTATAAGAAAAGAAAGACACACACAATCTCTCACTTGGAATAAGGCCATGTGACAACAGAGACAGAGATTCGAATGATGCAGACATAAGCCAAGGGAAGCCAAGGAATACTGGTAACCACTAGAATCCAGAAAGAGGTAAGAAAGGATCATCTCCTAGAGATTTCAGAGTGTGTCCTTGACGATATCTTGGTTTTGGACTTCTGGCCTCCAGAACTGTGAGAGAATAAACTACCATTGTTTTAAGCTGCCAAGCTTATGGCGATTTGTTACAAAAGCCCTAGGAGAATGATACAAGTACTAATAAGATAATACACTTTTTTTTAAAGTTTTCTTTTATTAAAATGTCAAAAATAGACTGTAATGGAATAAAATGAAGGAAAAGGGATACTAACAAGGTTGTAGGCTAATGCGGCACTTCAGAAAAAAATTTATATGGACTTAGGCTATAGTTGTAATAGAGATAATGATGAAAAGTCAGCAGACTTGGTATATAATTCAGAGACAAAAACAACAGAAGTTAATAGTGTTTTGGGTGTGGGGAATAGGTAAAAGAAAAATCAAAGATTACTCCCTGGTTTGGCTAGAGAAGACAGGTGTGTAGTGCTACCACTAACTGAGATGGGTAAGGCTTGGGTAAATAGCAAACATAGGACGTTTTAAAAAAGTTGTTCTCTTTTGGATACTTTAAGTTAGAGGTATTTTTATCATAACATATAGGATCCCTGCTTCTTGTTATTCATGATCTTGAGTAATCTCTCCCCTACTTGTGAGTGTAAGATGGACCTAGCTATTTGCTAATATAAGGCAATAGTGATTGGATATTATTTCTAAGATTAAGTTATAAAACACTGACTTTCATTTTGTAGACGCTTTTGTGCTTACTTTAATGAAGCCAGCTTTCACATTGAGACCTGTTCTATGGGAAAAAAAAAAAAACTATGTGGCAAGAAAATGCAGATAGCTCAGCTTTCCCTGAACTGAATTTGGTCAAACACCATTGAGTAAACTTGGAGGCAGATTCTAAACCTTGAGATGACTGCTGCCCCAGCCAATACCTTGACTGCAGCATTTTAAGACACTTTGAGACAGAGGGCCCTAGCTAATCCATGCCCAGATTCTTGACCCACAGAAAGTGTGAAATAATAGATTATGTTGCTTTAATACACTAAGGTTCAGATAATTTCTATGCAACAATACAATACAAATGTAAATTATGTCAGAGAAATGTGAGCTGCAGACATATATTGAGGAGTCATCAACAGATAGAGTCACCTATGGAGGGAAGACACAGAAAAGGGCGCAGGGTTGAGGTCTTGACTACAACATAATAAGAACAAACAGAAAAAAAAAAAAAGAATCAGTAAAGCAAATTAGGAAGTAATGAGATGGGCAGAAAACCAGAAGAAACAGTTTGGGAATGAAAGTTGTGGTTAATTGGGTAAAATTATACAAAGGTCAGATAAGATGAGAACTCAAAATTCACTGGATTTGGAAAACAGTGATCATTAGTAACTGTAATATAATGATTTTGAAAGGAATGAAAACATCATTGTTTTTGGCTAGGGAGAAGATGGAAGGTGAGATAGCAAAGATGCTGAATACAGGTAACTCTGAGATAAATTTTTTCTGTGAAGTCAATAGGGCCATAGCATGAGGGGGCATTTTCCTTAACATGTGTGAAAAAATTATATTTGGGCCGGGTTTGGTGGCTCAGCCTGTAATCCCAGTGCTTTGGGAGACTGAGGTGTGTGAATTGCCTGAGCCCACGGGTTTGAGACCCACCCGGGCAACTTGGCGAGACCTCATCTCTACAATAAATAAAAAATGAGCCGGGCGTGGTAGCGCGCGCCTGTAGTTCCAGCTCCTTGGAAGGCTGAGGCAGAAGGATCACTGGAGCCCAGCAGGTCGAGGCTGCGGTGGCCGGGAGCGGCCACTGCACTCCAGTCTGGGAGACAGAGTGAGATTCCAACTCAAAAAAAAAATAAATAAAAGGCTATATTTGTGTATTCATGGGAATTATTCCATTTTGAGAGATAAATTGGTGATGCAGGAAGCAGCAGTCTGAGAGATCATTAAAAAATATAACTTTTGGAGTTGACTTTAGACACAGGCAGAGTTCATCTTCTCTAAATGGAGGTAAAGGTAGAGGTGTAAATTTAGTGACAGAAACGTGAACTTGTTCTATTCTAATGAATCATTTTTTTAAAAAGAATAAGTGGGAGGAAAGGCAAGTTGAATGTTTCACAGATGAGTGAGAAGAGTGTGGAAACAGAGTAAAAAGTTTAAAGATAGAGGATAATGGGCAAATTTATTCCTCAGAGTGGTTAAGTGACTGTCCTAGAGAAGTAGAAAGATTGAATGACACCACTGCATGTCCATTGGAGATATGTGATCACAAAGATTAAATCAGAAAGGTAGTATGATTTACTTCAGTAATGCTAAACAACTTGGGTAAAGGTGGGAAGCAAATGAATAGTTGAATTTAATACAGATTGAAGTTTTTTCCAAGTAAGTATAATAGAAAAATAGAACTGTACCCCACATTTTTTAAATTAAAAAATTTATTAAAACAAAAAGAGAAAAAATAGAGAGGCAAGAGTTTAAAGGGTTTAATAGGTTGCCACCATAGCAATAAATTGTTCATGTATATAACGTCCATGCCAGAGTCATATTTTTTCTAATACTTTAAACCTGCCAATGTAATGTCATGCTAATTGAAAGCTAACTTGGTACTAGTAGTCCCATAGAATGCTTTCATGATAATGATTAAAAAGCAGACATACATAATTTGACAGACTGAATATATCCAGTTCCCTTTAGCTGCATGTGTTTTAACTACCTGGGTAATATATCTAATGTTTACACTTAAGAAAAATGTTTGAGCGCCGGGCTCGGTGGCTCAGCCTGTAATCCCGCGCCTTTGGGAGGCTGAGGTGAGTGAATTGCCTGAGCCCGCGGGTTCGAGACCCGCCTGGGCAGCGAGACCTCATCTCTACAATAAATAAAAAAAATCAGCCGGGCGTGGTGGCACATGCCTGTAATTCCGGCTACTCAGAAGGCTGAGGCGGAAGGATTGCCGGAGTCCAGCAGGCCGAGGCTGCGGTGGCTGGGAGTGGCCACTGCACTCCAGTCTGGGCGACAGAGTGAGACTCCAACTCAAAAAAAAAAAAAAGAAAAATGTTTGCCATCATGATGGGGTCTAAACATCCTCACATTCTTGGGCTGAAAGCTAGACTGCTATTCTCTCCATGTTAACTTCAATGCAAGCTATGAACTTGACACTGCAATTTAACAGGATTTACAGCGTGTTTTTTTGGGGGAAAAAAGGCCCAATTTTAAACTCCAGTAGGCTTTATTGCAATCATGCCATCAGAAAACCTAATTTTGAGAAATCTATGGGCTTCAAGGAAAATAGATAAAAAATAGTTTCCCATCAACATCATGCAGAGAACCATGTCAACATCTATTTGCTAGACAAAATATGTACCCAAAATGTTCTAGGGTGCAACATAATATAGGACCACATAGATATTATCATCACAAATAACAAGATCTCACTTTCTCTGTTGAGGGCATTTCTCAATAGACTCCACCTTCCCTCTGCTTTCCATCTAGCAATAATGAAATGTTTTGAGAAAAGGGGGTACAAATGCCCTCTTAATCAATAATTGTCAGTACCAGTGAAACCATTTTTTTCCCTAGTATTTAACATTTATCTTCTGTTACAATTCTTTCTAGAAGCTAAACTAGATTTTCTCTAGGTTTTCTCTAGAATACTTAATGATATTATCCATTGGCCTAGATTGTATTTTATATGGGATATATATTAATTATTGCCTCTAAAGTTCTATTTATCTAACAGAAAATCCTTTCAAAACATCAAGTCTGAGTAGGAATGTTAAAGGTGTCCTTGGAAGGCATTTCCCCAGATCATTCTATCAACACAGTGCCGGCCTTTGCTCCTAACAGGTCCTCCATTAGAGGATGACAGGTTTGGGAGAATTCCAAATCTTCTGTACTATGATATACGTACTTTGCTCCATCCCATTCTTGTTTCTACAGCCACTTCACTTAAAAATTTAATTCATGGTGACTGACATTCCCACTGAAATTTGTCTGCAACTAATACATTCTAGCAGCTACTATCATGCATTCATTCTCTTTTATTTGCTCACTTCAAATTTCTCCCCTAAAGACATTGCTTATTAGAAATATGCTTGGTTGACTATTTTCCTGCCAAAAACTGCGGATTCTAATTAAATAACTCAGAGAAAAGCAGTCATAACAAAAATCTAAATTACAAGACCTTGGGAATGCAATCATTTCCAGGTGGGAAAGGACAGTGGGGATGGCATAAACTTCCATTGGCCTCTTGGAAGAGACAGAGTGGCATAATAAAAAGCCTGCTGCCCTTTGTGTCCTAAGTCCTGGGCTTGAATCCCAGCTATGTTACTTCAGGGAAATAAGTTCATATCCTGCAACTGATTTTCTTCACAAGAATGGGAAACATAATAATGGTCTTGCCAATCTCAAAAGAGTCTGTAAGGTAAAATACTACCCTCATTTCCTCCCTGTTTATCATGCATTCCATGTGTGGAAACCTAACACTGCACATTAACTGAAAAATAATTTTACTGAATATTCAATTGATTCTATTTTACAACAAACATGGTATAATATTCTTTTATCCTCATATTATAAATGAATAAACTGAGGTCAAATAATTTATAATTCAATGAAATAAAAATATGCATACATGAATAGATTGCTTTTATATACCAATCTAATCCATAATTCACAATTCTTTAGCCTTCAAGTATCAAATAGTACTGCTTCCTACCTAAATGCTAGTGGCTGGAGGTGTTTAAAAAGCAGAGTTGCATGTCAAAATCACTATGTCAGGTAGTATCACACTGCTTACAAGTGGAGTATAGCCTGGAGTTCCTTTTATATGATCATACATATAAACAAGATTAAAAGCCAGAATAGCAGGGCATGGTGGTTCATGTCTATAATCCTAGCACTTTGGGAGGCTGAAGTGGGCAGACTGCTTAGGTCCAGGAGTTCAAGACCAGTAGCATCATGGAGAAATTTCATCTCTATAAAAAATTAAAATTAAAATTAACTGGGCATGGCGGTGCACACATGTAGTCCCAGCTACTTGGAATGCTGAGATAGAAGGATCACCTGAGCCCAGGAGGTTGAGGCTGCAGTGAACCTTATTCTAGCCTAGGCAACAGAGTGAGACCACGACACGAAAGAAAAAGAAAGAAAGAAAGAAAGAAAGAAAGAAAGAAAGAAAGAAAGAAAGAAAGAAAGAAAGAAAGAAAGAAAGAAAGAAAGAATGTTGGAATTATATAGTTTTAAGTCCAGTGAAAAAGTTACCCTTTGCTTATTATTTTGTCTGAAGAAACAACATATTCTTCCAAAAATCCTACCAAAACCCTCTTATTTAAATTAAATGAGTCAATTCACCAACAGAGCTGATGAACCTTGAGCTTGAAGGTCCTTAAATTACATAGGCCTCTTTTAAAGTCCTGTACTTAACTGTAGTTGCAGTTTTATATCCTTTGTTCTTACAGAATAGAGCTTCAGGGCCCATCAAAACTAGATCTTCCCTAGCTCATCATATACACTTAAATTACTCACTACTATACTTTTTGTAAGTTTGCATCAATATTCTCACTCTTCCAGAGATATCAAAACATTGAAAATATAATGAAGTAACAAATTCTTATTCACCATTTGGTGAAGATAGTCCTTCTACATGGATTATCAGATTGACAACTTATACCATAGACTTTTGGAAAGCAGCATTGATATATGGAATCATAGGTATAGAAGTAACTTGGCAGTTAAGAGACTTAAATTTAGAATCTCTACCACCTGTACATTAAGATCTTTGAGAAGGCAACCTCTAGGCTTTTATGATGAAAAAAACTGGACAAGATAATTTCTTCTTGGAACATTTAAATTGTAAAATCTAATAATATTTTAGACTCATGTTGCAACTAACAGCTGCAGAAGTAATAGGGAACTATCTTTTCCTAATGTCCTTTTGCACTCCGGGAAGTGTCCCCAGAATGATAATTGGTCTGTGTGCCTCATAAATTTGAAACCCAAAATGACTTACTCACTGTGCCACATTGTGCTTTATCAAGTAAATGGTCAAAATCTGTATGTATTACTTTAATTACAGGGATAAGAGAGTAATATTCATCATACAAACTATTTTTAATAGTCCTTACTTCTTCTCATGATCGTGATATTCAATATATCAAAGTATCATTAAATAATATTTACTTCTTATGTAGCTGTCTCCAACATGGCTCATCCATTCCAGTCTTTCTATATGTGCATGTCATTCCTGTATCAAGAATTGGAGTCTATTCCTCAACTCCTCTTGAATCTGGGCTGAACTTTTGGCTTACCTGATTAGTAGAATATAACAGAAGTAACATTTTATGTTGTCTGTTGTGCAGAAGTGTCAACTAGCAGTATACACACAAATATTTTTGTGGTGTATGTGTCTATAAAATCTAAAATCTAAGTTTCTTTCATTATACTGTAGCTGATACTTAAGGGGGAAAAATCTCTAATTAAAAATTTATCATGATATACCCTCTTATCTCTGGTAACTCACCTGAAAAGACACAGAAAAGTTCATACAACTATTCAATTGTTCATGTATTTTTCCATATCAACCATATCAGGAGTCATTTCAAAAAAGAGTCAAAGTCGGGCTCGGTGGCTCAGCCTGTAATCCTGCGCCTTTGGGAGGCTGAGGTGAGTGGATTGCCTGAGCCCGCGGGTTCGAGACCCGCCTGGGCAGCGAGACCTCATCTCTACAATAAATCAAAAAATCAGCCGGGCGTGGTAGCGCGTGCCTGTTATTCCGGCTACTCGGAAGGCCGAGGGGGAAGGATCGCCAGAGCCCAGCAGGTCGAGGCTGCGATGACCGGGAGTGGCCACTGCACTCCAGTCTGGGCGACAGAGTGAGACTCCAACTCAAAAAAAAAAACAACAAATCCTGCATTTACAAAAACGCTGGTTACTGTTCCATGAAATTTTCAATACAAAGACAGATATAATATAAAACTATCAATACTTTGCTTTTTTAACTAAGTGTAAGAATATTGTTTTTCAAATGGTAAAATTACATTCTCATTTTCATTTTATGAATTTACATATTATTAAAAAATAAATAAATACTAGAAAATGTACCAATTATGTACTGTCACTATTACCTGTGTTTTCCCATTGTTTCTTGCTTTATTTTTGACATTATTTTCTTCTGTAACTTAAAGAATTGCATCAAGTTATTTAAAATTTTCTCATAAAGATCATTATATCATCAATATCTGATCAATCTGACATAATATGTAATTATAATTTTATAATTAAGCAATTAATTATTGGAAACTGGGACTTAGAGCAGTCATCAGCAAAAAACAGCCCAATGGGCCAAATCTGGCTTACTGCCCTTTTTTTGTGAGGCCCATAGGCTAAGAATAGCTCTTACATTTTTAATAATTGAGAAAAAAGAATAATTTGTGATACATGAAAATTATACATAACTCAAATTTCATATTGGAACACAATCGTGCTAAGGATGACTTTCTATTTGTGAATTAAAACAGTACATTGATCCTTTGCTGAAATCTGTATTTTGCTTTCCAGTTATACAATTTTCAGAAAAATGCAAATCATGAAAACAGCATGTCCAACAGCTACACAACTAAGACAAACAGTGGGTTTTTCCATGTATTGAATATTTGAAAATTTAAGTGACTTTTGAAAATGGTATAATCTTTCCGAGAAAGGTTTATTTATGCAATATTAAGTAAGTAAATTACTAAGCATATTGGACAACTCCAGAAATGCCTGCATTTTATAGCTGAGGTGCAGGTGGCAATCTTGTGAGCTACTAGATAAATCTTTTTAAATTTATAATCCAACTACCTCTATGATAATAATTTAAGAAGCAAAAAGGTGACATTTCTGATTTCCAACTTGACTTTAGATAAAATCATTTAGTATATGGTACTGAAAACTCTTTAATTGAATAGATAATACAATTGAGAAGTTGACAGTTTGGTGCCTTAACAGGTGAAATCTTTATGAGTACATTTTATATCCTTATTAAACCACAAATCTATCAAAACTGAATTTGTTATTGATTATAATCCTTAATCTTCCAATCTATAGAATATATCAGAGGACACACTGGTCATCAAAAATAACAAAACACAATTACTCCGACCCTCACTGTGTCCTCCCCCTTACCCAAAAAAGAGGTATTTTTCTTCAGTCACTAACTTAAAATTTCAATAAGAATCTTTCCAACTCTGACAATATATTTTCCTTCCTCAAAAAACTTCCCCCTCCTTTAGCATCAAATCAAAATTTAGTTCACTTTTAAAGCACTAGAGTTGTCTTTTTCTGTCTTGAGGTAATATAATGTCCCATGGTTACTGGACTATGAATTCAGCCTGACTGCATTTGTATCCATAGCAGTTTACTGAGTCTCAATATACTCATCTGTAAAATGGGGATAACAATAAAAACCTACCTCATAAGATTGTTATGAAAATTAAATGAGTTAACTCAAGTATGTATTATTTTCTAACAAGTAATAATAAATCTTCCTAAAGTTGAATCACTAAGCAATTTCCTCTGATCAGCTCAGTAAGAAAATTCAATATCTCTGGCTTCCCTCAAACCATTGATTGATTCACTTTCCTTCAGTAAAGGCGTTATTTTATCAAGGTGTCATCTCTTAATACACGATCAATTTAACAACTATGTAGCTTTGTAACTGACAGGGAGTCCTGACCTATTACCATACTTTTTCACCACAGAGAATGTACTTCCAGGTAAGTGTGTTTGGAGCTGAAGATGGGAAACAAAGAGGTAGATTGGTTTTGAAAAGGAAATGTTTTCTTCTTAAAGAAAGCCTTTGCCCGGGAAACACCTCTTATCAACAGGGTGTCTGAATGAAACGTATTTGTATACCTAACCCTTAACTGTACTCCACAACATCAAAATAAAAAATAGTGATTAAAATTTTAAAAAAGAAAGTCTTTGAGTTATTTATGCCATTTTGCTTATTTAAGGTTTCTTAAACTATCTACTTTGTTTAAAATAACTGATACTTAAAACGGTAAACTGAGAAATAGAATACTTAACTTCAAAACTCCTTTTAGTATTTTAAAATATCAAACGCAATGAACTATTCATTATGTACTTTAATTCGCTAAATATTCTAATGAAATAAATCATCATCTTCCAAAATAATTGCCAATTTAGTGGTATTTACAAATGAAAAGGATACTGCTGTACTCTAAATATTAAGATCATACTATAGACTCTACACAGAATTTTACAGAAAATAAAATTTTCCCAACTAGAAAGAGTGGTTTCTGAATGCTAGTTTATTTTGCATCATTTTATTTAATAAATTCTTAATGTAATTGATATGCACATAATCCAAATGTCAGTGATTTGCCCTGTCAAATATTACCTTTCTAAAGTTTGTTAATTTTTTAGGAAAAAATTATAGCAGAATTAATTTGACTATGGAAATTAAATTACGCTAAAATTTTCAGCACACAAAAAATACCTTGGTAAACATGAGCTAAGTTTAGGCACATCAACACATTAGAGGAACAAAACGTTTCTAGATTTTTTAAAAAATCATTCTACCACAACACCATAAGAAGTTGGTATATTTCTGAGGAACTTACCCCTATAAAAAATAAATCAGCTTTGTTATCTTGGTTTGAGGCTTCCAGGTGAGAAGAGATTAACAATTTTATTTTCCATGAAGTTGTAGATTTAGTTATATATATATTACAGCTATTTCATATGTATATATATAGAGAGAGAGGGAGAATGTACATTTTAAGAAAAGAAAAAACTGTGTTAAAATTGAAGTGCTCCAAGGGGTTACCATCAGCATCCAGACAATTATAACGATGAACTAAAAGTAATACATAGATAACATCTCTTAAAATGTGTATACATTTTGGCACTCCCAGTATAAATATTTTTTAAAATGAAAAAATGGAAAACATGAAGTGTAGCTAGGATGCAAAGTGTGCATGTGTGTGTGTATACGTGCAGATGTACACATGTATGTGGATATGTCTGAAAGAGACGTTAGTAGGTTTAAACAGTAGTTATCTATGAGGGATAAGATTACAGATGTTATTTCTCTTTTCTTCTTTATGTTAATGCTCTTCTGAATGCCATTTGGGATTTTGTATTTCTTTTGCCTTTTCCTTTGTGGTTGTATGCATGTCATAACATTTCTCTATTTCATGTCCTTTTATTCCTATTCTGATGTACAAGTTTTGCTATATATTTATGAAATCTCATTATATATTAAGGATAATATATGTTACTTTCGGTTGAAATTTTATTTCCCATGAGTCGTTATTTTCTGTTTTATGTTCATATGATTTTACTGTTATGCTCTTTTTTAATAATGTCTTTCTTCATTTATAATGTTTGCTTCCATTTATAGATCAGCAACTAAAAACCATATATTTTCTTCAGCATTTTGTTATATTTTATCTGCTTAGATTTTCATTTTTATTTCATCTAGAATTCATTATGACAGGTGCTAGTCATCATAGTTATTATTTATTAAGTGTTACTATAGGTTAGGCTCTATGCTGTTTATATATATTTCTTGTCTATTCTGACACCTAAGGGTAGGACCTATTATTAGATTCACATTACTGAGGCTTAGAGGTGAAGGGTAACTTGTTCGTAGGCAACAGAACCAGGATGCAAATCTAGGTATTAGTGATTTCTACACTACATTCTTTTTTTTTTTTTTGAGTTGCAGTTTCACTCTGTCACCCAGACTGGAGTGCAGTGGCATGCTCACGGCCAACCCACCGTCGATCTTCTGGGCTCCGTGATCCTTCCACCTTAGCCTTCCAAGTAGCTGGAACTACAAGTGCGTGCTACCACGCCCAGCTATTTTTTTAATTGTAGAGACAAGTTGGCCCGGGCTGATCTCGAACCCACAGGCTCAGGCAATCCACTCGCCTCCGCCTTCCAAAGTGCTGGAACTACAGACTGAGCCACCGAGCCCAGCCTCTACACTACATTCTTAAAAACTGATACAAACCATCTACTTTTCTTTCATTCTCCCAATTTCTGATATATATTATATATAAATAGGGATCTGTATATTTCTGAACATATTGAAGTATATTTAAAAAGAAGATATTTATATTTTATACATTTTATGGTATTTTATTTATTAGCATTATTCTTATGGATATAAACTGAGAATTTCCTATATTGCTGCTTTGAGACTCCTCCATATTGGTGGATATGATAAAGTGTTGGTGCCACCTTCATCTTAAGAAAGCATTGGCACTTTGTCATTCACCAACCTGAAGTGACGTTTGTTCTTTATACAATAGTATAATGTTCTATTGCTAAGCCCTTGCTTCCTCTTCTTTTTTTATTGTGTTATTATTTAAAAACTGTTGTATGATTCAATAAAAAACACAGAAAGAGCTAGATTACAGGCCCAATAGTTTACATACCAGGTACTCTGTCAAGACCCAAAAGTTTACATACCAGTTATTCTGTCAGTTTCTAATTATTTATTTATTTATTTATTTCTGACAAAATATTTGGCTACACCAATATTCATTTTTCATTTAGATTTTCACTAAGTAATAATGAGGATACTGTCATAGAGTCAAGTGAAGCTGCCTTTTCTCTTCTTCATTATGACCTTATATTTCACACTCTACAGGTCCACAAAAGGAATGAGATTTTTAAAAACAATTGAAAATGTATCTCTTTCAAAATTAAAAAACTAGTTTACTATTTTGAGTCCTAAAAGTATAGATGAATAATTTTTTTTAATTCCTCATTAAAAAGGTAAGGTAAGGTAGCCAATGAAGTTAGACATGAATTATCTAAAAAACACTTCTCTTTTTTGTAAAATAGGCAAAAACAAACACTTCCTAGGTATAACACCTCATGTGATTTCTCATTTCTGGTTGTGCTACCTTAGTGATACCAAGCTTTAGCAGTGGTTCAGGAGATTTTACCCTGACCCCTCAAGGCTTAAGCATTTAATCTAAAGACTTGATGATCATTTCATTATGGGCTGGAAAATGGTGATATTCTCCCAGGTCTCCTGCATTTATTAGCTAATACTTATTCTTCAAAAATAATCTTTATTTATGTCTAATGTAATTAGCCTGAAATACTTACAGTTGTTACAGAAACAGCAGACCAAATGTATGCTTACTTTCCCTTTGTCTCTTTTCAGAATGAGGTGGGCCCTAGTAACCTCCAGTGACATAGACTAATGAGGTTTCTTTTTTAGTATCTTTATAAACTCATGAGTTTATTTCATTGTAGTTGTTATTCTTATTAAAACTCAAATTGTCTCAACTTATACTCTGTCCTCATTTTTAGTTGAAGACAACATTGCAGCCAGAGCTCCTTCCCTGCAGAAGGTAATGAGGTGCTAAGGAATCCCTGTGATGCTTTAAAAACAAACAGAAAGATCTACCCTACCGGATAAAGACAATATATATTCATATTTCTATGTAAAGTGAAAGGCATTTCTTTTAAATCAAACTTTTCCATTTCATAGAAGAGGATCAGGTTACAAAAAAGAGGGCATTTAGGAATCTAAGACTGAATGAGAGATACAAGAGGATGTTTTGGTGGGTTCCCCCCAAATGGAACATTATCATGGGAATTTTAATTGATAGTAAAAAGGAATATATAATTTTTTTAAAAATTAGAAAAAATTTCCAGGAAAAAAGCAGAACAGACTTTTAACAGTCCTTGTTTGAATTTATGAAAAACATTTTAAAATATCAAGCATCCCATTTTTCTTGAGAACATCTGTCTCAAAATCATGTGCTTGCTCTATCCTTCTCCTATTTCTTACCAGGAGGACCCCAAAGATGTGGCACTATGACAATGGCAGTGTAGCTCTTTCAGCCTTGGAGTACTAAAAATCTTTGACATCTTTCAAAAACGCTTCTACTGCGTCACCTGTAATGCTTTGTTCCATCTCTAATTTACCCCTAATCTCCATTTTTCTATCAACTAGAGAAAATCTCTACCAGAACACGACTCCTCTTCTCAAAGAAAATATTTTCTTTTCCTCTGAAATCTGTTCTTTTATTTTTTTCTCTTTATGGCATCATCATCATCATAGTTATCCAGACTCAGATACTTTCTGTAACTTTTATTCCTTGTCATATTATAGACAATCAACTACAAACTTCTTCAGAAAGCTTCCTCAGTGACCTCTTTTATAAAGCCAATCATCCTAAATATTACTTTGTGATATGCTGACTCAGAGTCTCATGGTCTACTGCTATAACACCTGCAATAGCCTGAGTGGCTTTCAACTCATATTAACAAATAAAGCTCCCTAAATTATATCTTCCCATTTATAATACATTAGTCATCCCACATAGTCTAGAATGTAATCACATGTAATAATGGTCACCTGGCTTTTCAACAGCTTTCATCTTATCATCCCAACAGAATTATAAAACTTATTCTTCTATATTTTATAGAGAAAAATAAATGGGCTGTTGAGGGCAAAAAAAGACAGATGAAAGGGTAGGAGGATAAAAGGAATTAGAAAAGGGAACACAGTCATCTATGCTTTATGGAATGGTGACGAAAGAACAAATAAATAATGAAGCAGAATATGTGTGCTGAGTTTTGTTAGCCAATGAGAGCCCACATGGTACCTTTGGGAAAACAGGAAATAGGAACCTCCCCTCAAGACACTGCTGGAAACTACCTTAATATAAAAACAAATCAGTGATGTCTCCGAGGTGCAGATATCTTTCAGTTATGGTATCCTGTTGTAGTGCACTACCTGCACAGCCCTGAACAGCAGTCTTGTTAAGACCATTGACCACCATTGCTAAGTCATATCTGTCATTTGGGTCTCATTTCCCAAATCTGTACAAGAGTCATAGCAATTCCTGTCCTACTAGTTTCACTTAGTTATTACAAAGATAACAGTAGTCAATGGCCTGAACTTGTGTGGAATGCAGACTGGAAAAATAAATCAAGTTGTAATAATGAACAAAACTTTTGGCATGGTAGGAGTTAGTGCTGAGTTGACTATAGTGTTTGTTTTCTTATTTTCTCGTTTTGTGTTGGTGGTGAATTGCAGATGAGAAAAAAGAGATAAAGCTTTCAAAGTTGGGATAGGTGAAGAAAAGGCAAGAGAATCATGCAGTATTTGTCTGCTAATGCGCATCTTCTGCAAGGTAAAGGACGAGATAGAAATAACTTCTTTCGTGGGAAAATATGATGAATATAACAATATTAGTAATAGCCAAGATTTAACATTTACCATGATACAGCTATTGTGCAAAGTACTTTCTTTCATTTATTCTCCTCAATGATTCTATAAGATAGATGCTAATATTAGCCTATTGTGTAGGTGAGAAAAATGAGAAGCAGAGGCAGGATGTGAGAACAGTTGTTCTAAGTATGAGGTTCCTCTTTAACAATCCCAGGCTGTTTCTGAAGAGTTGCTTCACAGGGAATGAGCGTTACAGTCAAGCAAGAAATAAAATTGAGATCTGCTTATTAATTCAATTGGAATGAATCCAGGGTACACATATGCACTAACTCAATTTCTAGGAAGTAAAAAGTTTGATGTAAATTCCAATTCAACAGAAAAACAAAGACATGTTAAAGACTATACAAGAAGAAAGAGTCCAAGTTTTTAGAAACAAAATAGAGATACTGTGACATTGTTTTTAAAAGGTGATTAAGTATGAACCAGTTCAGAAAAAGTTGGAGACAGTTGGAGACTTAGGTTGCAGAAAGCAATTGTTAACACAAAAAAGCAGAACGTGGGGAGTGTGCAACCACCTGCCAAGAGATTCTCATTAAGTTACAGAGAAATATTATTGCTTCTATATAGAAGACAGCTAAAGACATGATATAACTGTCACTTGCCAGGTCACTTAAGTGTAGGACACAGTTAGGAAATGTGGTTTTGGTATGGAGTACAGGGACACTGCAGCGTCTCCTGAAAAGAGAACCACAAGTAAAAATGAAAAGTAAATGCCCAAGGACACGTTACAGTGAAAGGAAAGAAGGCACAGCTGGGCCATTTTCAAGAGCCAGCATGCAAAAGCAAGAGAAAAGAGAACAAGAAACATCTATAAAATGAAATCTTGAGTCTCCTGGGAAAGCCAGAGAGAACACAGATAGAGAGGGTGTAGGGAGACTTAGAAGAGTTAAGAGATATGGTGTCAAGTTATTCAGAAAATACATGATTTTTTTTTAAAGAGGAAGAAACATACAGAAAAAATACTGAAGGGGGTTATAAAAAGAACAGCTCTATGTATAGGAAAGTAGGCAAAGGGAAGTAGAAGCCTAGGCAGTAGTTCTTAAGGTGGAAGCCTCAGATAAGTAGTATGAACAAATCCTGGGAACTTAATAGAAGTGCAATTGCTTGGCTTCATCCTATACTTTCTGAATCAGAAACTCTGGGAGTAGGCCCTTCAATGTGTATTTCTACAAACCCTCCAAGTAATTTTGATGCTCATTAAAATCTGAGAACCAATGATCTAGGGAAGAGATACAAAGGAGAATGTGAGGAAAGGGAATTCAGCCAAATTAAAAGAAAAAAAATAGGAAAAAGAAAACCAGAAATAGACGCACATAATACAAAGTTCAAATGACCACTAAAGTTTAGAGGTGTAGTTCATGAATTATTTTTTCTCACATAGCATTTAATAGCATTTAATTAATAAATCTTTCATATAGCACTTGTCAATTTTTAAATCACTTTTTAAAACTTTTTTTATGTCATTAGAATAGCTTAGGGGTACAGAAAGTTTTTGGTTACATGACTGTTTGAGGTGTACTTGTCATCCTCACTAGTAAACATTGTACCTGTTAGGTGATTTTTTAGCCCTCCCCACTTCTCACCTTCCTCTCCTGACTCTCTAATGTCCACTTTACCATTCTATGTGCCTTTGCAGGCCCATAATCTAGCTCCTATAAGCAGTAATTCCACTGTGGTGTGTGTGTGTGTGTGTGTGTTATATTACATGTACTATGTATATAAAATATATATTATATTTTCATTAGCCACTGATCAGCTGCTGAGCATTTAGACTAATTCCACATTTTTGCAATTCTGAATTATTCTGCAATAAACATGTGAGTACAGTGTCTTTTTTGAATAAAGACCTCTTTTGCATTTGGCAGATGCCAAGTAGTGGGAATACTTGATTAAGTAATGGATCTACTCTTAGTTCTTTTGTGGCCACTGAATTCTGTTTTAAAAATTACACAATCTTCATGAAAAGAACAGGGTTTAATACAATTGAGAAAAACGCATTACTACATTCGCAAATACTTAGAGTATCCAATATAACTTGGTGCAATAATAAAAATGATCTCTATCAGCAGTGTCCAATATGGCAGCTGCTAGTCACGTATGGCTATTGAACACTTGAAATGTGACTAGTTCAGCAAAAGAACTGAATTTTAAATTTTACCTAATTTTAATTTATCTAAAGTTAAAGAGCCACAAGTGACTAGTGGTTACAACTTTTAGAGCTAACTTCGTAGGGATGGATGGGACAAAAATGAAGTCAATATGGATTTTTACTTGTTAAAATATTGAATAATATAAAATCTACATTGGAAAATACATACTCATAGAAATGAATTAGGCATTGGGGAGTATCTCATTTATACATATAGCTGTCATACATCCAAAGAAATACAAAGAGGGGAAACATTTTACAATTGTACCTCACTCAATAAGTTTTCCAAAGTTGTTCCAGAAAAAGGTAAAAAAAAGTTGGAAATAGCTAGAAATTATCTATTGTCATAATACAACATATTTAGAAGCACTTTATAAGAAAATAAAGTATAAGATTTTATATTTAAATACCTACTACCTGATTTGTAAAAAAACAGAGATGTATGAGGACAGTCTTCAGAACATTTAGATTCATGTGCAGGTGAAAAAACGCACGGTCGAATGCAAAATGAAAGCCTGTGTCTAAGTAACAGTTAAAACAATTTCTCAAAAATTAGTAAATTTTTCAAAAGCATGGACAGGGAATAAATTCTTGTTGAACAGGAAAAAAAGTAACAAAAATATGTGTTCAAGAGGAAGAATGAACTATTCCCCTTTCAAGATTTCAGATGGTAAAGTAACAAGTTAAAATGGCATGAGAAATGTACTCAAGGGAAAAAGAATATTGAAATGCCTTAAAGAACAAAATGAATACTTCTGTCTGTAGAAGCATTTAATGATAAGGAAAAGAGATTTAAAAAAATAGAAATTGTAAGAACTGAAGCCAAAAGAGTAGAAATCAAAGAGTAAGTAAAAGAAGTATGTAGAATAAGAACAAAGGTGATGAGCAAAGGAAGAGGTCACACAAGAATAAAGCACTACCGAGGGACAAGTTACAATGTATGAGGAAAAAAGTGCTCTGTTTTACAATATTAAAACAACACTTGAAGATGATGCTGAAGGGAAAATAGTTGATAATAGCTGATAAATCGCAATTGATAATAGTTAATAAAAAAAGCCTTCACTCTCTTTACCATGCACACTCTCTCTCTTATTTAAAAAATAACTTCACAGCAGGGAAAAATACAAAAGATACAGGGGTACAGGAAAAATGTGGGTGAATCATTGGGTAGCAAAGAATAAAAAGGCTTTGATTTTATAAACTGTCTATGACTCACGAGTGACTAGCACGATCAACTCGCTAATAAGATTCAAGCTCTAATTACTAGGAGAAAAATTGGCTTACTAGCATATCATGTTTTTTACAAATGTCATTATGATAGGGAAGCTATTAGAAAGCAAAGAATGTTGGTACCACTAAACAGTGACTAAAGGTTTTGAGAAGGAATCGGGCTGCCCTATGAACAGTAGAGCATATGAGAATCAAGACCACATAGGACACTTTGAGAAATCAGATGTTTGGAGAACATAAGTGAAATCACAATTTCTAGCATAGGAGAAAGATCCAGAACATATTCATTGTTTTGGTTTAAATGAACACTTTTCTGTTGGGAACACAACAGTTTTATTTTTAAGATCACAGACAGAATTCCATACCATACGCCAAAAAGTCTATATTTGTTAAACCACTTATGAAAGAAATTCAATAGGCAAGTAAGTAAAGAAAGTTACCCCCATAGTATTTTCCTTCTTAATATCATATCTATAGCTGGAATTAGCAACCTTTTTCCATGAAGGGTCAAATGATAAATACTGTGGGCTTTGTGGGCTACATAATCTTTGTTGCAAATATTCATTGCTGCTGTGGTAGTGTGAAAGCAGCCACTAACCATATGGAAACAAATGGGTGTTGCTGCTTTCCAATTAAAAGTTTATTTGCAAAAAAAGGCAGCCTCAGAAGTTTAGCTTGTGTATCATAGTTTGCCTACATCTAGTCTACCAATTTTTAAAAAATATATAAATTTCTGAGAAAATTGAGGTATAAAGATGCCAAAGAGACAGTAGTATACATGGAAAACATAAATTGCTTTCTGCAATTGAAACCATGTATTTTTCAATGATCACTATTGCAATAACAGGAAGAATGGTGACCAGCATGCAAAATAGAGAGAACATGCCTGAAATTGGAATGAAAATAGTCATATACAGGGGAAGTTGTATCAGTTTGTCTGTGTGTTGAAAACTCCATGTCATTACTCCTGTCATGTGCCCCTCTGTATCATTGGGGCTGGAATGCTGAGTATCCATCACGTTTCCAAGAATACTGTACCAGATTTGCAAGCCACACAGAGGCTGAAGACTTACTAGGACTTTCCTAGCAGTGATGGGCAGAGAGGTTTGGGCTTCTGTACACGTGAGATTTTTAAAGTGGCTATGGGGAATTTCCAATAAATCACCTGCTTTGATGATACAAGCAGTGGTGAAAAGTGTTGGTGGTTTCTTGTGGTCTATGCAATTTGCTACCTCACAGAAATTTGTGGCTAAATGGAGAGCCAGTGACATCTTCCCCTGAATTCCATTTTTCCAACATTTCCAGTGGTTCAGAAAGGCACTTAATTATTTGTATTAAATCCTTTCACTGGCTTGGTGTGGTGGCTCACACCTGTAATCCCAGCACTTTGGGAGGCTGAGGCAGGAGCATTGCTTGAGGCCAAGAGTTCGATACCAGCTTAGACAACATAGCAAAACCTCCTCACCAAAAAAAATCCCTTCATTGTTTAAAATTTATTAAGTAGTTCGTTCTTTTGTGACCAATTCTTAATACGGTATTATTGTTGAACCAAAATGTAAAATAAGAGAATGAGCTATGGAAGAATACAAGGATTATACTTTGCTTATGCTTCAGAGGAAAGTTGTGCAAATAAACTGAAATATGGAAATAAAAATAGCAGAAACGAAAATACAGAGAATGTAAAAAAAAGCATCAGAATATTAGCTAACTGAAAATTTTCTAAGGCCAATTTTCTTATAAATTAGTTATTTCTAAAATGTGCATGCCAGTTTATGCAGATCATATTATCTCACCACATAAAATAGACAGATAATACTATATATTAAGCATCTTCAGTGGACAATGCAATTTTTCACAACTGTTAAAACTATCCTGCAGGAAAGAAATTGTTATGTTTTTCTTATCTATTGGGAAACTTTGACTCAGAGAAATTAAGAGACTTGCCTAAGTTCACATAACGATTACATCTTTTACATGGCAAGTCAAGGATTTGAAACATGCCAAAAGGACAATTTGTACATTTGTAGCTGGACTCAGAGTTAGGTCTGAAGAATACAGATTAATTTCAATTAGATATTATTTTGAAGATATACTTTGAAATAAAATGTATTCTTCTTTTTCTTTGTCAAATATAGTTATACAAAACTGTTTTTGTACCACCTAATGAAGGCTGACATAAACCCTGCCCTGCCCTCATGGAGTTTATATTCTAGCTACTACCGTGGAAATGCTGATTATAATGGAGTATCTACTAAGGTAGAAATAAACTTATGTCTTACTTATAAGACCATGGAAATTAAATATTTAGGACTTAAAAAAGGGAAAAAAACAATAATTATTTACATAGAAACTTTAAGGGAGGCCTTTATTATACAGCATAAACTTGTAGACATGTGAATAAAAGCTGCAATATTTGAAAAAAAAATTCCAGAAATTGATAGTGTACAAAATTTCTTCTACTATACACTGGTGGTTTTAATTATTATAAAGGTTTGAGTAGAAGAAAGATGGTCCTAAATATTTAATTTCCACTTTCTCATACATTTATTTCCACTTCAGCAGCTACTCCAACTATTTAAACAGGAGATTCCAGAAACGAATGAACAAATAAACATACTTGCAAATACAACATTTATAGAAGCTTATTAAAAGAAAGTGAAAAAGAAAAGGAGTCAGATGCAATAGCTATCTTATTGCTAATGATATTCTGAGGTAGTGTAAAATGTCTATAAATATTTAAGTGTCAAAAGGACTTCTAGGAGAATAATATGCACTAGAGAAAAGATTAAGTGAAGCAGGTAAAAGGAAAACAATGAAAAGTTCAGGATGTCATATTTATAAGAAATTGATAGATATGTAGAAATAATGTCTTCCTATATAACATAAAATAGAATCACAATTGAATTAAAGTCTACAGACAATGTTGAGAAATCCACTAATTAACCTAGAGGCAGAGTTACTTCTAAATCATCCCAAGTGCTGTGAAGTCATGCTCTGACTTACAGACTGGCAAAGTAAAAAATGCCATTTCAATGTTTAACCAGTACAACTACCAAACTTTTTTGGCTTATTTTCTGGTGACTATTCTCTTATGTATATATCAAATTCTAAACTGATTTATCCTAATCAATATAATTATCAACCAAATATACATATTAGGATGTAAAGTGTATGCATTCTAGTTATCTGACATAAAGAAAAAAAAGACTTTATCTTATAACTGCAGAAAATTGTGTGGGTTCTAAGAAACTGCTGTTTTAACTACTAGAAGGCTAATACTATGTGTATAGAATGACTCAGTCCATTATATAAAATCAAGAAAAAATATGAGTAACATACAAATAACTATGATGGGAGCTAATACTCCAAATATAATATAAATTTATTAATTAAAATTAATATGCTGTGTAAAGATCTATATAAAAGGTTTTCTCATAATTAATACAAATGATTGAGCTATTTCATACTATAAATTAAAAAACACATAACTAGAAAGAGTAATGAAAACATCATCAAAGAGTAAAGAATTAAGGCATTTTAGTTTTAGTGCTAGTTCTGCAATTTATAAAAAATGACACCTGGGACAAGTCATGAAATATGTTATTTTTCTACTCAAGTGAAGATATTGTATGATATCTAAGATAGCTAACATCCAAAATTAAAATAATAATAATATACTACCATTATTAAAATACAACATAGAAAGTTATTTGTAGATTTAATCATTCATTTACTCAAACCTGTATTAAGCAACTGCTACATATGAATCATAGTGAAATGAACATATATATATATAATCTCAATATATATATTTACTATATATACAAGGATTACACTATATAGGCTGCTTATCAAAACAAATTTGTTGTTCTTTGTTTCTGAGTCAGAATCTCACTCTATCACTAGGGCTAAAATGCAGTGGCATGATTTTAGTTCACTGCAACCTTGACCTCCTGGGCCCAGGCATTCCTTCTGTTTCAGCCTTCTGTGTAGGTGGGACTACAAGAGCCAGCTTAATTTATTTGATTCTATTTATCTGTTTATTTATTGTAGAGATGAGGATTTCCTGTGTCACCTAGGCTAGTCTCAAACTTCTGACCTCAAGTGATCCAACCACCTCAGCTTCTCAAACTACTGGGATTACAGTTATGAGACACTGTGTCCAACCAAAAAAATAAAAGGCCTTTAATGTTTAGTCAATCAGATTATTTCATCAGTTTCCAGCTATTCTGATACAAAATTCAAATATTAAAAGGTAAAATAAACTTGAAATATACACACATTCAAAAATACTAATTATTCCAATCTGTGAACATGAGACATATTTCTTTTTTATGTGTCCTCTTCAATTTTTTTCATCAATGTTTTATAGTTTTCAGTATAGAGATATTTTACCTCCTTGGTTAAGTAATTTTCTATGTATCTTTTTTACCTATTGTAAGTGGCATTGTTGTTTATTTCATTTCTTTTCAGATTGCTGACTATAAACATACAGTTATGCCATGAATTTTTTAAGTTGAATTTATATCTTGTACATTTATTGAATTTGTTTATTAATTATAACAATTTTGATGGTATCTTTAGAGTTTCACAATATAAGATCATGTTACCTGTGAATTGACTTCCTCCTTTCCAACCTGGATGCCATTTATTCCTAACTCTTGTCTAATTGTTCTCATTAGGACTTTCCATATTATGTTGAATAGAAGTGGTGTGACTGGACATGCTTGTTTTGTTCCTGATGTTAGAGGAAAAGCTTTCTGTGTATCCCTATTCAATATGATGTTAGCTGTGGGTTTGCCTATATGGGCTTTACTATGTTGAGATCCTTTTATACCTAATTTGTTGAAAGCTTTTATCATGAAGGGATGTTAATTTTGTCAAATGCTCTTTCTCCTTTTATTGAAATAATCATATGCCGTCTTTCTGTTAATGTGGTTTGCCACATTTATTGATTTGTGTATGTTGAACCATCCTTGCATCCCTGAAATAAATTGCACTTTATCAAAGTGAACACTTTTTTTAATGTGCTCTTGAATTTGATTTGATAATATTTTTGTGAGGGTTATTGCATTTAGGTTCATAAGGGATATTGAATAGTTTTACATATTTAATGCAACCCCATCAAAACATCAATGACATTTTTCATATAAATATATGAGCAATCCTAACATTAATATGGAATCACAAAATATTCAGAATAGCCAAAACAATCTGGAGTAAAAAGAACAAAATCATAGGCAACACACCACCTGACTTCAAAATACACTACAAAGCTATAGTAGCTATAGTAAACAAAATAGCATGGTACTGGCATAAAGACAAGCATATAGACCAATGGAATAGAATAAAGACCCCATAAATAATTCTACACACCTACAATCAACTGACTTTAGATAAATGTGCCAAGAGCACTCAAGAAAAGATAGTTTCTTGAATAAACGTTGCCGGGAAAATTGGATATTCACATACAGAAGAATGAGACTAGACCCCTACCTCTCACCATATACAAACATCAACTCAAAATGAATTGACAACTTAAATGTAAAACCCAAAACCATGAAACTTCTAAAAGAAAACATGGGGTAAATGCTTCAAAGCATTAGACTGGAAAAGGATTCTTCAAATAAGATTTTTAAAGCATAGGCAAAAAAAGTAAAAATAGAAAAATGGTACTACATCAAATTAAAAAGCTTTTGCATTGCAAAGGAAACAATCGAGTGAAGAAACAACCTGAAATGAAAGACAATATTTTCAAACCATATATTTGACAAGAGGTTAATATCCAAAATATATAAGGAACCTAACATCAAAAATAAATAACCTGATTTTAAAATGAGCAAAAGACCTTAATAGACATTTCTTAAAAGAAGATATACAAATGGCCAACAGGTATATGCAAAAATGCTCGACACCACTAATCATCAGGGAAATTTAAATCAAAATCACAATGAGATACCACCTCATTCGAGTTAGTAGGCTATTATTAAAAAGAAGATAGGTGTTGGTGAAGATGTGGATAAAAGAGAGCACTTATATAATGCTAATGAAATGTCAATTAGTAATGCTAGTATTAAAAACAGTAAGAAGATTCCTCAAAAAATTTAAAAGGGAACTACCATGTGATCTAGCAACCTAACACTGAGTATATATCCAAAGGAAATGAAATGAGTATGTCAAAAAGGTATCTCCACTCTTATGTTTATTGTGGCACTATCCACAATAGCCAAGTTGCCTAACAACTGATGAGAGGATACATAAAATGCTATATATCTACACAATGGAATATTATTTAGCCTAACAAATGATAGCCCGTCATTTGAGACAAAAGAAAAACCTGGAGGATTTAAGTTTAGTAAAATAAGCCATACACAAAATGACACATACTGCATAATGTCACCGATGTGAATTTTCTTTAAGAAGTTGATCTCATATAAGTAGAGAGTAGAAAAATGATTACCAGAGACTAGGTAAGAGATGATAGGGAAACTTTGGTAAATAAAATTGTAACTCCAGAATTACAATTAGATATGAGGTATATGGTGTTATATTGCAGAGTGACAAGGGTTAATAGTAAGTTATTATACAGTACAAAATAGCTAGAAGGGAGGTTTTTAAATGTTCTTACTACAAATAAATGACAAATTCATGAGGTAATGGATATGTTAATACTCTGATTGGAACATTACACAATGTACACATGTAAATAAACATCAAAAGGTACCCCAAAATATATACAATTATAATTTGCAATTTAAAAGTATAAATTAATAAGTGAACAAATAATATAGTGTTAAAAATTATACTTGAAGGTTAACTTTGTAAATTACAGTTGTTTCTTGATAACTCATAGCTGAGTCATTTTGTATTTATACAATATTTTTGTGATAAACTTTATTCCATCAAAAATAAAAGCTCTTTTTATATAACATGCAGTTTTGAGAAATTGTAGAAGGATGCATACCATATACACAAAACCACCTTTCCTTTCTTTTTTCCAAACACATGGAAATATTGTGCAAAAAAAGAACTGCCGGGCTTGGTGGCTCAGCCTGTAATCCTGCGCTTTGAGAGGCTGAGGTGAGTGGATTGCCTGAGCCCGTGGGTTCAAGACCTGCCTGGGCAACTTGGCGAGACCTCATCTCTACAATAAATCAAAAATTAGTCAGGCGTGGTAGCGCACGCCTGTGGTTCCAGCTACTTGGAAGGCTGAGGTGGAAGGACTGCTGGAGCCCAGCAGGTCGAGACTGTGGTGGCCGGGAGCGGCCACTGTACTCCAGTCTGGGCAACACAGTGAGACTCCAACTCAAAAAAAGGAGAACTGTTTTTTTAAATGGGCAAATTCAAAAGCAAGAAAGGGAAATAACAAGGTGTTATTTCAGATAAATCCACTTATTCTATTTTTTAATAGTTTCCTTTCCTTCTTTATGTTTTTCCATCTTTCTATTATATGGATTTTAATTATATTTCAATTACATATACATATAAGTATATATATGTAGAACTATTATGGATAGAACAATATGTTTTTCTTTTCATTCACAATATGTATATGATTAAAATATCCATATCCATAGAAATTTTAAAAATAGAAAATATGAACCAAGAATAGGACAATATAAAACACGTATATTTGAAAAGAGCCAAATAAAAATTCTAAAAACATAAGGAATTTAGAAAAGTTCTCAAAATATATGATGGCCCATAGATTAGATAAAACCTAAGAACTTTAGTGAATTTGAAGATATGTAAAGATAAGTTGAAATACATAATACTATGAAAGGAGACTGTTCAACATAAATTAATGGAATCAGAAAAAAGACTACAGAGAATTTGGAAAAGAATATTTGGAGCGATGGAGTGACAATGGTAGATAATGATTCAGAATTATAGAAAGACAGGAGTCCTAAGTTGAAGGTTCATTCAAAGTTTCATTATATAAATACTCAGAACATATAGTTATGGAAATATAGTACACAAAAGGCAAAAGATATTAAGAGCAGCAAAAGGAAAAGATGGATTACCTGGAAAAGACAAGTACACAAATAATACTATATACATACTACAATGCCCAGCTGAACTATTATTCAAAGATAAGAATGAAATACAGACTTACAAAAGTAGTTACTAACATGTTTAGTTTGAGAGGAAGACAATTCAATACAGAAGAAAATATAAGAATGCATAAGAAGAAAATGATATCAGAAATCTTTTACTACTATAAAAAAGCTGACTAATGAAAACAGCAACGATGTGTAGGACCAAAATGCCAAGCAACAATAATATGAAATATGGGAGGAGGGAAATCAGAATTTAAACATGCTACTGCTCTTGCAAGACTTAGAGCAGAATGACTTCAACCACAAATGCTATAAATTTAAATATAAGGACTCAGAAAATATAATGTATAACTCTCCAACCAGCAGAGAGATGAAAATGAGAATAAAAACAACATGATTGCTCACACAAAAGAAGGCATTAAGAGGAAAGAATGGTATTATAAATAAACTAAATATCAAAGTGAATAAAATTAGGCGAGTAATTAGGGAAATTTTAAAGAAAAGAATAGATAATATGAATCAAAATTCAACTTTTAAGAACTTTGCAAGTAAGTACTGAGATTTCATATTAGAAATTACTTTGACTTCACATATGTTAAGGTAATTCATCATTATGAATACATATGTTCTGCCAAACAACTTATTAACACATATTCAAAGCATGGCTCTTCATAAATGGGTATTGTAGGTCTTCAAAAGGTATATTAATTATTTTAAGGAATGGGGAATCTATTTAGATTCATTTTTAAAATGATTGCTAGTTAGCCGGGCTCGGTGGCTCAGCCTGTAATCCCGCGCCTTTGGGAGGCTGAGGTGAGTGGATTGCCTGAGCCCGCAGGTTCGAGACCCGCCTGGGCAGTGAGACCTCATCTCTACAGCAAATCAAAAAATTAGCCAGGCGTGGTAGCGCGCGCCTGTAATTCCGGCTACTTGGAAGGCTGAGGCGGAAGGATCGCCGGATCCCAGCAGGTCGAGGCTGAAAACTGCACTCCGGTCTGGTCACAGAGTGAGACTCCAACTCAAAACAAACAAACAAACAAACAAAAAAATTATTGCTAATAGAACAAAAATTCTTATTATGTCAGACTATATCCTTTCTATTTTAACCCTGGCTTGTTTTGATTTTATTTTACTTTATAAAAGGTGGTTATAAAGTAGGTATGAAAATTAAAAGATTAGAAATGTACTATTCATCAAAATATTTCAGTTCCTTAAACAACCTATTGTGTATCTATTGTCCATGAACTCCACCTTGAAACTATTTATATTTTCAACCTATTCTACCATTTATGGTAAAGAGTTTCATAAGTTTAATACCCACTAGTTAAAATAGAACTTCTTTTCATTTTATCCTCAAAGTAATTCTTTCAACCCTCAGGGAGTGCCTCTTAGTTCTAATATTTTGACTTTGGTAAATAAGAATGTGTTGACCCTATTCATACAATTTTTGATTTTATAAGCTTTGATCATAACTTCTCTTAGGCCTCGTTTTTAAAGATTTCTTTTTTTTTAAGTTTGCCCTAGTATGAACGTTTTCTCCCCCAACATGTTCAATCCTCTTTATAATTTAGTCAATTATTCCCAATTCTAATTTTTCTTTTAATTACACACAGAAATGCATTAGTTTTGTTTAAGCTATATGTCCTCCAGTATGTTTCTAAGCTATATCATGTCAAGAATGGTTTTCCTATACTACTTCTCCTGTTATAGAAACTATTAGTCCACTGTAATTCAAACTATTCACATGCCCAAGGGCTCAGTCTTAAAATTACTTCTCTGTTTTCTACGGTTTCTCCCTTAGTAATTTATTTTACTCCCATATCTCTAAACTGCATATTTATGTTGATGACAATCAAATGTGTAGCTTCAAGCGAATCTGCCCTCCTAAACTCCAACTTCCTATAGCCACCTACTTACTTAACTTCTACTTGAAAAGACTACTAAATTTCTTAAATTTCATGTCTTATTAAAAAATAACTCCTTTTTATCCCCCTCCCCTATAACCTGCTCTTCCCTACCTTTTTTCCTTCCCAGTAATTGGCACCATGAGCCAACAAGTAAATCAAACTAAAAACCTATCTTTTAAAAAATTCTTTTCTATCCCACATCTTTCAGCCAATACTATAAACTTGTGGTCACTAACCTTTTCCACATCATGGCAGACTGAAGAAAACTGATGAGGCTGCTTAAAGCTAGAGATAATCAGCCTGTGGGTATAGGCTGCCCCAGGTCATAACCTGAAAACTGAAATTATCAATATCATGCACTCCCTTAACCCATTTTTGCTACCAGCTGGGAAATTCTCTTGCAAGCTTTACATGCAAAACATATTCTGAACTTAATCCTCTTTTCTAATATTTATTGCAACCACTCTAATAATCTCTCCATTTTAAGTGTCTCAGGAAACTGAGGTTAGTTAGGAACCTCAAGTATCAGGGCTAAGAGTTTTCTTGGTGTGGTTGGGTATTTTCAATAAGGGTGTGTGGTTCTTGGAGCTCTGATTCTTTCCATTGACGCATCCAGGCATAAAATTCTCACACCCCTTTTGATGCTGAGAGCCATCTAATTGCCTGTGGTAACTCTCCTTGTGCTTCAACTAATTAGAATTATTTTTCTAATATGAAGTCTCAGATAAGAAGGCACTTAATCCAAGAGGCCTTTCCTGACCACTGAAACCAAAGTCTAAACTCAAATCAATTTAATACATAGCCATGGTTTATTTTATTTATAGAACTTATCATTACCTCAAGTGTTCTAATTTATGTGTTCATTGTCCATCTCTCACCAACTAACTTCACAAAATCACAAATCTTTTCTGTTGTGTTAATCATTTCATTCCCAGCTCCTAGAAAACTGCCACATTAAATGAATTTATAATAATTGTTATTGCCATTTTGAGCACAGACACACACGGATATCGCTTTTGAAGACAGTACCCAGTGTCACAAGGATCCTTTTTCAAAGCTGCAAAACTACAAACTACCTTTGTATTTAAGAATACAGGTTTTAATAGAAATGTGCTTGGGATTTCATACTGCTTATATAATTTAAGACTTGTGTAACCTTGGGCAAATTACCTAATGTCTCTGGGCCTCAGCTTTCATATCTTATAGGATTGTCATACAGATTAAATGAGTTCTTAAATGAGGTTCTTAAATTAGGGTCTAGAGCATTTAACATATATTAGTTTCATTTTGTTTGTTTAACCCCATAGCACAATGAACAACTATTTATTGGTCCCTGTCTGTCGTAAGTGTATTAGAAGATGTAAAGATGCTTTTCACTCTTTAGGAACTTAAAATATACATATACAGATAAGATAAAAACTTTTAAAGGAAATATTTAATAAAATAAAATGGCACAAAAATAGAAAGGCAGAAAAGAAGGTATGGAGGGAGAGAAAGAAGGCAGATGATAGGGATCTAATGAATGCTTGATATGTAAAAGTAGCAGTGTGAGTAGAAAGTATTTGTTTATTGAAAAATGTTAGAAAATATTGAGATAAAGACTTGATAACATTAATATAATTACAGGACAAGGTATTGTAGGTAATCATGAGAGCAAGTAAATAGGTGTAGGAATTTCAGAAAATTAAACCAATTTGGGTGAAATAAAGGGTTTGGTTAATCAGTTTGATTTAATCATTTCACAATTTATACATATATCAAAATATCATGAGGTACTCATAAAAATAAATAAATAAGCAAACAAACAAATGATTTGAACAGGGAAAGAATCAGTTATGGAGAAAACTAGAAAATTTTGGAGTATATGGAATCACGTCAGTGATTATAAACCACTCAAAATTATAGAATGAATAAGGAGTATTCTTTATTGGAGTATTTCTTTAATCCAGACACTGTGCAGATTATATATTTGGTTGTTCTCAATTCAGCTCTAGGAGCTAGATTCTATTATTCACAAGTAAGTAAAACATGCTCAAAAATTAAATCACCTGTTCTAGATATTGCAACTAGCAAAAAGTAGGGTTTAGCTTTGTCCGTACAAGCTCAAATAACAAATGTTTTCCACAATATTGTGAAAATAATGTTACAGAAAAAATCATTTTAAAGGTTATGTGTTGGAATATTTTAAAAGGGAGAGCCTAGAGAAATGGGGGTGATGAGGACATCATTAGGAAGAGTCAAAAATAAATAATAAAAAGTACTTTTACTAGGCTAATATGAGTGCCAAAGTATAGTGGGAAGATAACTAAACTGATCACACAGCATCATAAATACTAGTTGTGAAAATAGAAGACCTTTAGGGTTTATTTCTGATTCATCATTTAATTCCGTAGGCTGAGAAAGGAAGGAAAAATTGAGCATTATTTTGAAAGATTACTTAAGAATAAGGAAGGAATAACAAACAATTATGAGTCTTCACTAAATGCATTCTTTTCAGAAATAAGTACTTTACAGATTACAAAGTTCTAATTTCTATTATTATATTAGAATCATATCAAAACCTTAAAGTATAGAGATTACTGTATCCATTTGTTTTCCATACAAAACAAGTTGAAGTACCTAAAGATTAAGTAATGACTGAAAAAATACTAAGTTCCTGGGCTTTTGACACTGGTATATTCTTTCTACTCTTTGGGTTGCCTCTTTCACTCAACAAATCAGTGCTCTCACCATGGGGTGCTATAGAAACCACACTTCGGCATCTATAGAGGAGAAATTATTTAACTGGACACAACCAGTCTTCTTAAATGCCTGTTGAATTCTTATATAATCAATCTAGTCTTCCTTGCAGCAACAGGCATTTTGAAATGTGCATTCTACAGTGCTTGGCAAGGAATGTACGTTTCTGTTACTCTTGTCCAAAGAAGACTCATATTGACCTCAGTGATTAAGTCTAGAACATCCACTGTGTTTTCTACTACATAATGGCATCCCTCTGATTTGACTACTTCAAAATAAGGGTAGAAACATAAATGTCTTCCAATGAATATTATGAGAAATGAAATTAGGAAAATATATTTTAATATTTGTATTCCTATTATTACATACAGTGCCCAAGTCAAAATCCAATGATTTTGTTGAACTTGGGATCCACTGTCTATTTATCTGCCAAAACCTTGTACTAACATCACTATTTTTGGTCTTATTTTTGGCTGGCATATTGCCTGGTATTATCTTTGAAAAGTTACTTCATGCATTTCAGTGCTCTTCACGAATATTTTAATTTGTTTGGTCCAAGAATTTTAGTTTTATGATTTTCAGCTAGTTGTAGGCCACGTTTTTTGACATGTAAAATTTTTCATTTTCCATATTTTAAAATCTTACTTTCAGATTATGTCCCAAAGAGATGTTCTACAAGTCTCTGTGTAGAGAACTAAAATTTATTACTTTCATATAAACTAATTGCTTATATATACCAATTTAATTACAGAATAGAATTAAATTAATCAGATAAACTAGTCAATATCACCCTTTTGGAAACAAATAGTATAAAACCTTTGTTACAAAAGGAAAAATAAAAATTCAGAACTATGAGCCTCTCATGAAGAATAGAATCAAACTCTAACTAAGATAAATTATGAAAGTTACTTGGACCAAAATTTTTTGCTTATTCAATAACTATGCAGCAAAATTTATGTATTTGTACTGATAAGAAATCTACAAGATGCAGATTACTCACAATTCAAGGTGCTCAAAAAAAAAGAGAACCTATTTGCTGACTAAAGTGAGGTGAAGTTTTCAAGTAAAACTAGATTTGACTGTGTCTTATTTTATATCACCTCTTCATCTTGTTTTCTCACATTCAACAAAGCATGATAAGGAATTTCCTGGAAAATTGTTTTAGCATTGTCTTTTTATCCATCTAAAATACATGCATATACTTCAAGGTTTTTGAAGCATGTTTAGAAAACTATTTGAAGGAGCAAACTATAGCTAGTGAAGGTTATATTAATGGTTTTTAAATTTCACCTATTATTCAGAGTTTCAGACATATAGAAAGTCAAATCCTATTTCTAATCCTCCTAATTCTAACGTTTCCTCCTCATCACCCTTCCTCATTCTCACTTAAAATTAGATTCTTTGTCTAAAGCAGCTCGGCTTAAATTCAGTGGTTGTGACAACAGCTTTCTTACTCTTATCTTCAGTTATATAAAATAAGATTGTTGACAATTTACAAACCTTAATCCCTCTTCCCTCAAAACTATTATCCTGGGTTTACTGGATTTGTGAATTCTACTTGGGCAGATGTTAGTATTTTTGAACCAGGTAAGATTTCTACAATATTACTGAGTATGCTGTTGAGATGTTCAGTGTCATATATCTATTTAATCAAAAATTATTGAGCACCAACTTTTTATGCCTTAAATTGTACTGAGCCCTTGGAATGTAAAAATAAGTAAGACACTGCCTATGTCTCAGGAGTTCAGAGTCTAGGAGATATAAGAAATAATTTAAATATAGCATAATAATTGATAAATTACCTTATAGAAGCAAAATGACGGGGAAAAAGAAGCTCCTATTTAGCCTGAACAGGGAGAGGAAGAAATCATAAAAACCTTTGGAAAGGAGATGAAGAGTGGGTGAATACTAGATACATAGCAGATGTCCAGGGAAAAGAGAAGATGTAAGCACTGCTGGCAGAGGAAGCACTATCAAAAGGCTCAGCTGGAGAAAGTATAAGGTACCTACAGTAAATAATTAAATTTGTCTAGTGCATAGGATGTACACCAATTTCATGGAGATAAAATGCCAATTAAAATTCTTTATTTGCTAGTGTTTTAGTCATGGATTTGGGGTCTATTTACTTATTCTCTTTCTCTATGCCATGGTAGCCTAGTCTATACTAGTAAATAGTATTTTCCTCATATGGTTAAGTATTCAATAAGCTACTGCATGCGCTGTGTTGGTAATAGTGCCTGGGAAATAATAAGCATTGAATATTTATTAGCTTTTGTTATTGATGCAAAGTTAGAAAGACAATGTCACTGCCTTCGTGACGTTTCATACTACTGAGGAGTCAAGCATCAAAAGAAAAAAAAAGTAATTTAACTTCCTATTGTGCAAAGGAAGGAAAAAATGGCATGATAATGATGAAGAATATCAACTGGTTGTCATCTACTTTACACAGAGTTGTCAGCAATAGAAGCTCTTTCCATGAAGATGGCATTCAACCAGGAAGTGAAAGAATGAAAAGAAAGCTTCCATGGGAAGAGAGAGAAGAAGAACATTCAAATTAGAGGAAACTTCAAGTGTCAGAGACCAGAGAGGGAGTGATGTCTAGACATGCCAAATTACGAAGGACCCTGAATATTCTTTAAGATCTTTGCATTTTGGCAAAACAAATACAGTGTCACTCAAGTTGTTAAGTTGGGAATACAACATGGGACACGCATTAGGAAAAGATCAATTCGAATGTCAATTTGAAGATGAATTGGAGAAATTAATTATGATGCTAATTAGGAAAGACTAACACTCTTGGTCAGAAATGAAAAAAAAATTGCTTACAATGACACAACCCATATGGAAAGTCAGTAGCAAACAGATATCATCTGCTGCCTCCTGCCATAAAACAATTTTTTAATGCTTCACCCCAAAGCCCTTAAAAAGCACCCAACACCCCATTACCTTTCTAATTTTATCTTGCTCTGTCTTTCTCACTACACTTCAGCTGCACAGACATCGTTGGTGTTCCCTGAAAAAGCATGGTACCTACCTCATGGCCTTAGCACCCACATTTCTCTAGACTTACTACCTTCTTTTTTTTTTTTTTTTTTTTGAGTTGGAGTCCCACTCTGTCGCCCAGACTGGAGTGCAGTGGCCGCTCCCGACCACCGCTGCTTCGACCTGCTGGGCTCCCGGCGATCCTTCCGCCTCAGCCTTCCGAGTAGCCGGAACTACAGGCATGCGCTACCACGCCCGGCTGATTTTTTGGTTTATTGTAAAGATGAGGTCTCGCTGCCCAGGCGGGTCTCGAACCCGCGGGCTCAGGCAATCCACTCACCCCAGCCTCCCAAAGGCGCGGGATTACAGGCTGAGCCACCGAGCCCGGCGACTTACTACATTCTTAATGTACCCACTCAATTTTTTCAGAATTTAGTTCTTCTTTTATCATTCTAGATTCTAGAGAAGTGCAACAATCTCTACCCAGATACTACCTATTTCTCTTTCCAGTTTTGTTTTGGTCCACAGCATTTACCACTCACTGATCTACTATCAACACTTACTTCTTATAAGACCCACGAGGTCAGGAACTTTGTTTTGATCTCTGCTATTATCACCAAAACCAGTGCATGGCCCAAAATAGGTATTCAGTAAATATATGTCAAATAAGTAAAATAATGTTAATATGAACCAAGTATTTGGGGCCAAATATTTCTGTCTTGCAGAACATTATGGTTTCCATACATTATTTTTTGATGATGGTCTACAATACTTAAAAATGTTGGATATTTGGAAGACTTAGATATTCAGAAACATATAATATAAAGAAATGGTGTGTGTGAATGTGATTTTCCAGCTGCAAATTGCTATTCACAACACCTTATTTACTTCTACTTTAGAAATTATTTGAGCGGATAATTATTTTATATTTTCCCCTTTTCTTTTTCATCCTTTCCTCCCTGCCTCTTTCCTTCCTTCTTTTGTTTCTATATTTTATTTGCATTTTCTCACACGTCCACTTCAGTACAAATAATATGAAACCCGGGACACTGATTGCGTCATTCAACTTGTATCACCAGTGACTAGCAGAATGCTTAGCACTAAAGGAGCATTTGACAAATTTTTGTTAAATGAATTATTTTATAGCGAAAGAGTTTTTTGTCCATGTTTCAAAATTATATATTGATTGTGTCCTTAAGAACTAAAAAAGAAACACTGAAAAGGAAATATATATTCCATATAAAAACCCCTATATTCAAATACTACAACTTTAAAAGTATTAGAATATAATAAACCTTTTTGTACATCATCAATTGAGTTTGCAGATTATTACTTTTTTATTTGTTTGCTCCCTTAATACTTAGAGAAATGAAAAGACATCAGAAGAATTTAGGGCTTAATGGCCCCTCCAAGTCACTTCAGTTTCTCCAAATCTCTAAGTCTCTTTTGTTTAGCATTTCATAATACTCATTTTTCATGACATGCAAAGAAGTTAATGCGGTGAAAGAATTCATAACATTTTGTAAAAGCAAAGTTAAGGAACTCCACTTTTGAATATATGACACAAAGTAATATCCATGCAAAACTCACTTCTTTGGAGAAAAAATGGAAAAAATAAAATAAAATAATTTCTCCCATATCCATGAAGTAAAATCTATCCTGCACTTCCTCAGTGTTAATATATCAAACTGGTGTATCACATATTCTCACTCATAAGTGGACCTTGAACAACGATCATATTACTGTAAGAAACTGTGGGGGGCGGGTAGCTGGGATTGATAGTAGTCGATAATCCGCCTGGGGAAGGGGGGGACACACCTCATCAATAAGGGTACCTGTACAATGAACATTTGTATACCTAACCCTGAATTGTACCCAATAGTTTCAAAATAAAAATTAAAAGATATATAGATATAGATATAGATATAATCAAGCTGGTTTTGCCTATTTTTTTTCTCCAGAGTATGGTTTGCACTCCTAGGATATTGAATAATTATACAGGTTGACTTAGTAGCAATGGTCATTAAGCACAATGGAAAAAGTAAAGCAAATTTGGGGCATAAACTAAGCCATTTTAAAGTGCATATATTATATACAATTGAAGGAAATAAACTGATGAATTAAGAGATGAGGAGAAGAGTTTTGGAAGACAAGAGAGAAACTTTTTATGAATATGAGCCACCATTTTAATAAACAGGGATTGTACATATTCTAATTGGTCATCAGTTCTTTCCAGTTTCATCATTTGATTTGGCAATAACTGAATGCTCTATTGCTATATAATATCTTGAATTTTTAAAAATTATATTATTCTATGGATAACAGGTAATATTTATACAATCCAAAAATAAAGGACGTGATATTCCACATTGCTTACCCATAAGGAAGGAAGCATGAAAGAGAAAATACTTTAGATTTTTTTCTTTATCTTAAAGATGAGGGGTATACTTCAGGTTTAGGTATACAAGTGATCACTATACAGATAAAGTTTAGACTTCTCTTTTGTCACCACTTTGTCTGGTTGGAGATCAAATACACTTATTGATGTTATGTGCTATTCTCCTCCCCTGGCAGTTTCCAGCACTGTCAATTCCTTTCTTATAGTATTATGATAAAAGTTCAGGGTCTGCTTATGAGTGAGAACATATGGTACACAGTTCTTTGTTTTTTTGTTTTTGTGATAAATCACTGTAATACACTCTAAATCAATCCAAGTTGCTGCAAAGTCCATAATTTTGTCCTTCTTTATGATTGTGTAATATTCCATCATGTATGTGTTCACTTTTGTTTATCTACTCCCATTCCTATGGGTAGCACAGTTAGTTCTATGCATCTTTTTTTGTAGAGTGATTTAAGTTCCACTAGGTATATTTCCAGAAGGGAGATTGCTGGATCATATGGAAGGTCAATTTCTAGTTCTTTTAAGAATTGCCACTCCAAGCCAGGCTCGGTGGCTCAGCCTATAATCCCGTGCCTTTGGGAGGCTGAGGTGAGTGGATTGCCTGAGCCCGCGGATTCGAGACCCGCCAGGGCAGGCGAGACCTCACCTCTACAATAAAATCAAAAATCAGCCAGGCGTGGTAGTGTGCGCCTGTAATTCCGGCTACTTGGAAGGCTGAGGCGGAAGGATCGCCGGAGCCCAGCAGGTTGAGGCTGCGGTGGCTGAGAGTGGCCACTGCACTCCAGTCTGGGCGACAGAGTGAGACTCCAACTCAAAAAAAAAGAATCACCACTCCTAAAAGTGTTCCATAGAGGTTGAACTAGTTTGCATTCCCACCAACAGTGTGGAAACGTTCCCTTTTCTCCATATCCTCGCCAGTATCTGTTATTTTTTGTTTTATTTTTATTTATTTGTTTATTTGGAGTTGGAGTCTCACTCTTGTCACCCAGGCTGAAATGCAAAGGCACACTCACAGCCACCGCAGCCTCGACCTGCTGGGCTTAGGCGATCCTTCCACCTCAGCCTTCCAGGTAGCTGGAACTACAGACGTATGCCACCACACCCAGTTAGTTTTTTTTGTGTGTGTGTGATTTATTGTAGAGATGCAGTCTCACCAAGTTGCCTCGGCTGGTATCGAACTCTGGGCTCAGGCAATCCTCTTGCCTTGGTCTCTCAAAGTGCTGGAATTGCAGGCTGAGCCACCACATCCTGCCTAATTTTTGTTTTATTAGTGATGGTCATTCTTACTGAAATTAGGTGCTATCTCAGTGTGGTTTTATTTTCCATTTCCCTGATGATTAGTGAGGCTGAGCATTTTTTCATGTGTCTGTTGACTGCTTGTATGTCTTCTTTTGTGAAGTTTCTATTCATGTCTTTCTCTCACTTTTTAATGGGGCTGTTTGCTTGTTTTCTTTCAGCACATTTGAGTTCCTTGTAGATCCTGGATGTTAGGCCTTTATCAGATATGCAGTTAGAATTATCAATTCTAAAAATGTATTTGAGACAGCTTCATTAAGTACATTTTTATTTGTAAAACTGATTAGTTTGTCTTATTTTTGAAGCAATTTACCCCAATGATTCTGAAGAATCTTCCTAAAATATTATTTTTAAGAAAAATATAGATTGAAGAACAAACATGTACATTGATTTGCCTGAAAGCATAATGCATGATTTCTGATCTATAAGAGTTAGCTAGTTAGTTGAAGAGACAAAATCTATTCATATAAAACAATGAAACTAAATATAAAATGTGTTGGCTAAGTGTATAGTAAGGAAAATAAGTGCTACACTAGTTCTGAGGAATTGGGCATTACTGCACACAAGAATGATCAGAGCAGAAAAGCTTCATAGGTGACACAGAACTTGATAAAGAAGTGATGCTTAATAAGATTAAGGGAAGGTATTCCAGATGAGAACAACATTGGATGCTGTGGTCAGTAATTGTGATATTGAGCTATGCCTGTTGAATTAGCAAATGAAAGTAATAGATGATGTTCATAGCCTACATCATGTATGTATCTTGTGTAACACCTGCATTCATGGAAAACATTCTTCAACATAATATTTGTAAGAAAGAGGAAAACCAACAGAATACTCATTCATACAACATATATTTATTGAGTGCCTACAACATAATAGGCACTGACCTAACCACAAAATGAAAAAGTGTTCCCTGCCCATATAATGCTTACTTTCTACTAGGTGCAGATAGATCAAAAATAATAAATAAGTAAATTGTATAAAATATTGAAAGATATACTAAACTCTAGAGCAAGTAGGGGAAATGGAAAGTGACAGAGGTGGTAGTGGTGGGGGAGTATTATAGTCTTAAAACTAGAGGGCAAGCCAAATTAAAAAGATGTCATTTGAACGAAGTAAAGTAATAGTGGGATTATACATGGGGAAATTGCTTTTGCAGAAGGAATGGCAAGTGCAAAGCCTTAAGGTAGGTGTATGCTTACTATGTTTCAGGAACAGTGAGAAGGCACTGTGGCTACAGTAGTATGAATGATAGAGAAAGTAGGATTAGATGATATAATAAAATCTAGGAGAGCCAGTTTATATAAACCAGTAGAAGCCATTATAAAGGTGTTGGCTTTTATTATGAATGAATTGGGGATACGCTGCAGGATTCCAAGGAGAGGATTGATGTAATTTTACTGATATTTAGCTTCTGTGTTGAGAACAGATTAGAAAAGGGGAAGAGTAGAAACAAAAAGACCAGATGTCGCTATAGAAATGTCAATGATTTAAAGCAAGGTGGTAGCAGCAGAAATGGTACAAAGCAGTCAACATGGTCATAATTTGACTCTCTTGTGAAGATCAAGTCAAAAGAAGGTGCTTGACTGGAGCATGACAAAATGAGAGGGGTAAAGGATGACCCTAAGAAATTTGTTCTAAATAACTACACAGAGGGAACTGTAGCCTGTGATATGGAAAAGAGTATACGTAGAATCAGTTTTGAGGAGAATATCAGCTCTATAGCCTTTGGATATATTAAATTTCAAGTGCCTGAGTGTTTTAAGTAAAAATCTTGAGTAAGGAGTTGGCTGTACAAGTCTAAAATTTGGGAAAGGAGTTAGGACGAGAATATAAATTAGCCAATTGCCAACAATCATATAAATGTGTTTGGCTTCTTCCATAATTAAGAAACATATAAGAGGAAACAGAAATCAGGAAGAAGACTGACAAAGAACAACTAATGAGTTTGGAGGGAAACCAAGAGACAGGATTCTGAAAGACAGGTGAAGACAGTTTATCAAAGAAGTGGGTAAAAAATTGTTTTTAAGTCAGATGTGCACACCTGTAATCTCAGCTACTAGAGAGGCTCTGGTGGGAGAATAGCTTGAGACCAGGAGTACAAGACCAGCCTGGGACACATAGTGAGACCCCATCTCTAAAATAAAATAGACAGGTAGGTAGATAGATGGATAGATAGATAGATAGATAGATAGATAGATAGATAGATAGACAGACAGAGTTACTGATAGGGCAAGATATAAGGACTGAGAATAGAGTTGAATTTAGCAATGTGAAGGTTAATGAGGTCATTGGCAAGAACAGTTTAGTTGGAATGGTGACTCTGAAAACCAGATTGGATTAGGTTTAAATTAAGAGAAATGGGAGGAGAACAAGCACAGGCAAATCTTTGGAGTTTTACTGAAAAGAGGAGAAAATAAATGACAGAAGGAGCTGGGGGATGGTATACAAAAATATTCTTAAGATTACTATTAAAACAAAGATTGAATTAATATTATCATTACTATTATTAAGAATATTGTTCAGATACAAATAATTATTTTTAATAATACATATTTAATAAGCATATTCTCATAATTTCTATCTTAAATATATATAGAAATATATGTGTATGCCTGTGTGTGTATATTTATACACATATTTAATAGAATAAATTGTTACAACCACTCTATGAAATAGCCACCATTATTAGCCCATTTTACAGGTGAAAAACTGAGACATACATACACAGGTAGACAATGAGAGAGCTAGGATTTAACCCAGAAATTTGACTTCAGAATTTGCATATTTAAGATTGTACCATCTTGCTGTATTATGAAATAAGCTATAAATACATGAGGTAGCAGAAATGATGCTTAAACTACTTAGGCTATCAAACTATTCCAATTATCTAAATTAATAAACAAATGTTTACAAAACTCCTTTCATACACACTATTCTTATCTATTAGAAAGTTTTCTATGAAATAGGACAAAGGAGTTTGCATAGAATAAAAAATTAACTTGGTCAGGCATTGGTGGCTCATGCCCATAATACTAGAACTTTGGGAGGCCTAAGTGAGAGGATTGCTTAAGCTCAGGAGTTCCAGACCAGCCTAGACAACATAGTGAGATCTTGTCTCTGCAAAAAAAAAAAAAAAAAAAAAAATTAGCCAAGTGTTATACATGACTGTACTCCCAGCTACTTGGGAAGCTGAGGTAGAAGGATCACCTGAGTCCAGAAGGTCAAGGCTGCAGTGAGCATGCCACTACACTCTAGCCTGGGAGACAGAGTGAGATCTCCTCTCAACAGGGAAAAGATGGAAAACACACATGAATCAACTCAAAAATCAAAGGAAAGACAACAAATAAACAGGAACAACAACTCTATAAGAACCTCATGACAGGGAAAAACCACCACATTTCAATAATTAGCCTGAATTTGAATGGACTAAATGCACCACTGAAAAGACACAGAATGGTGGACTGAATAAGAAACCATGACCCTATTATTTGCTGCATCCAGGAGACTCATCTCACTACAAGGGACACACACAGACTCAAAGTTAAAGGATGGAAAATGAGTTTCCAGGCAAGTGGATCACAAAAGAAGGCAGGAGTTGCAATCTTAATATCAGACAAAATAACATTTAAGCTATCAAAAATTTAAAAAGATACAAAAGGACACAACATAATGATAAAAGGTTCAATTCATCAACAAGAAATATCCATCCTAAACATATATGCACCCAACACAGGAGCACCAGCATATATAAAACAACTACTAAATAAACTAAAAAAATATATTGCCTCTAACACTATTATAGCAGGGGAATTAAATTCCCCACTGACAGCCCTAGATGGATCATCGAGGCAAAAAATCAACAAGGAAATCCAGAACCTAAACTTGACACTTGACTAAATGGACTTACTCGATACCTACAGATTATTCCACCCAACAACCACAGAATACACATTCTACTCATCACCACATGGAACATAGTCCAAGATTAATCACATTCTTGACCATAAATCAAGCATAAACAAATTCCACAAGGTTGAAATCTTGCAATGCACATACTCAGACCACAGTGGAATAAAAATAAATATTAAAACCAACAACATTTCCCCAAAACTCACAAAGACATGGACACTAAACAGCAGGATACTGAACAACGACTGGGTCAACACTGAAATCAAAGAAGAAATTGAAAGACTCCTGGAAACAAATGAAAATGAAGAAACATATTACCAAAACCTCTGGGATGCCATGAAATCAGTTTTAAGAGGGGAATTTAAATCTTTATGAGCACACATCAAGAAAATGGAAAGATCACAAGTGGAGAGCCTAAGAAATCACCTAAAGGAGCTAGAAAGAGAAGACCACCAAAACCCAACTTTAGCAGAAGAATCCAAATCACAAAAATAAGAGCCCAAATACAGGACATAGAGGACAAAAATATCATAGAAAACATCAATTAAAAAAAGCTGGTTCTTTGAAAGAATTAACAAGATTGATGGACCCCTAGCCAGAATGCCCAAGAAAAAACCCAAATAAACACAATCAGAAATGCAAAAGATCAAATCACAACTGATTCCGAAGAAATACAAAAGAGTATCAGAGATTACTATGTACACCTATATGAAAACAAACTTGAAAGCCTAGATGAAATGGAGAACCTTCTGACATCACACAGCCTCCCCAGGTTAAAACAAGAAGACATTGAGACACTAAATAGGCCAATATCAACCCAGGAAATTGACTCTGTTATACGAAAACTACCCACAAAAAAAAAAAAGTCCTAGACCAGATGGCTTTCCAGCAGAATTCTACAAAACGTACAAGGAGGAGCTGATACCAATCCTACTGAAAGTATTCCAGGCAATTGAGAAAGATGGAATTCTTCCCAAATCATTTTATGAAGCTAACATTACACTGATACCCAAACCAGGTAAAGATCCAACAAAGAAAGAGAACTACAGGTCAAAATCCCTTGTGAACATAGATGCAAAAATCCTCAACAAGATTCTAGCAAATCGGGTCCAAAAACACATCTCAAATATCATCCACCATGACCAAGTAGGCTTTATCCCCAGGATGCAAGGCTGGTTCAACATTCGCAAGACCATAAATGTAATTAAACACATCAACAGATGTAAAAACAAGAACCACATGAGTATATCATTAGATGCAGAAAAAGCTTTTGATAGAATCCAGCATTGCTTCTTGATAAAATCCCTCAAACACCTAGGTCTAGAAGGAACTTACTTCAAAATAGTAAGTGCCATCTATGATAAACCCACAACTAGCATATTGCTAAATGGTCAGAAACTAGAATCATTTCCCCTGAAAACTGGAACAAGACAAGGTTGTCCACTCTCACCCCTCATGTTCAATATTGTGTTGGAAGTCCAAGCTCAGGCAATTAGACAAAAGAAGGAAATCAGGGGTATCCAAATAGGAAAAGAGGAAGTCAAGTTATCCCTCTTTGCTGATGATATGATCCTATACCTTGAAAATCCAAGAGAATCTCTCAAAAACCTGCTTGCACTGATAAAGGACTTTGGCAAAGTCTTGGGGTACAAAGTAAATATGCAAAAGACAGTTGCATCCCTCTACACCAACAACAAGCAGGCAGAGAACCAAAGGAAAGACACAGTTCCATTCACAATAGCCACAAAAAAGAAAAAAAAAATGAACTACCTTGGCATCTTCCTAACCAGAGAAGTGAAAGACCTTTACAATGAAAATTGCAAAACACTGCTTAACGAAATCCAAGAAGACACAAACAAATGGAAAAATATTCGATGTTCATGGATAGGAAGAATCAACATTGTTAAGATGTCCATCCTACCAAAGGCAATCTACTGATTCGATGCAATACCCATTAAACTACCAACATCATTCTTCTCAGACCTAGAAATAATAATACAGAAATTCATGCGGAAACATAAACAACCACGAATATCTAAAACAATACTTAGCAAAAGAAACAAAGCAGGAGGTGTCACACTTTCAGACTTCAAACTTTATTATAAGGCTGCAGCAATCAAAACAGCCTGGTATTGGTACAAGAACAAGCATATAGACCAATGGAACAGGATAGAGATTGCAGAAACAAAGTCTCAATTCCTCAATCAACTCATCTTTGACAAAGCCTCCAACAATAACTACTGGGGAGAGGAGAACCTATCCAGTAAATGGTGCTGGGAAAACTGACTGACCACATGCAGAAGATTGAAACAGGACCCTTACCTATCACCATACACAAAAATTAAATCTAAATGAATCAAAGACCTGAATGCAAAACCTCAAACTATAAGAATCTTAAATTGCGCAGAAGATACCCTTATGAAAATTGTAACTAGGAACCAATTCCTATTCAGAACCCTAAAGGCCAATACCTTAAGAAATAAAATAAGCCGGGCTCAGTGGCTCAGCCTGTAATCCTGCGCCTTTGGGAGGCTGAGGTGAGTGGATTGCCTGAGCCTGCGGGTTCGAGACCCGCATAGGCAGGTGAGACCTCATCTCTACAATAAAATCAAAAAATTAGCCGGGCATGGTAGTGCGCACCTGTAATTTCGGCTACTCAGAAGGTTCAGGCGGAAGGATAGCAGTAGCCCAGCTGTTCGAGGCTGTGGTGGCCGGGAGCGGCCACTGCACTCCAGTCTGGGCGACAGAGTGAGACTCCAACTCAAAAAATAAATAAATAAAGAAAAAGAAAAAGAAAGAAAATAGACAAGTGGAACCTCATCAAATTAACGAGCTTCTGCAAAGCAAAAGAAACCATCAAGAGAGCAGGGAGACAGCCCACAGAATGGGAAAATATATTTGCCAACTGTCTGTCCGACAAAAGCCTAACATCTAGGATCTACAAGGAACTCAAACAAGCCGAAAGGAAAAAAAACAAGAAGCCCTTTTAAAAGTGGGCAAAAGACATGAATAAACACTTCTCAAAAGAAGACATACAGGCAGCCAACAGACACATGAAAAAGTGCTCAGCCTCACTCATCATCAGAGAAATGCAAATCAAAACCACATTGAGATACCACCTAACCCCTGTAAGAATGGCCATCGTTAATAAAACAAACAACAACAAATGCTGGTGAGGATGTGGAGAAAAAGGAATGCTTCTACACTGCTGGTGGGAATGCAGACTAGGACAACCTCTTTGGAAGACAGTGTGGTGATTTCAGAAAGAACTAGAAATTTACCTTCCATCTGTCCCAGCAATTCCCCTATGGGGAATATACCCAGAGGAACTCAAATTATTCTACCAAAAAGATACCTGCTCACGTATGTTTGTTGAAGCTCTACTTCACAATAGCAAAAACATGGAACCAACCGTGTTGTCCATTGAAGCTAGACGGGATAAAAAAATGTGGTACATATACACAATGGAATATTATGCAGCCATAAAGAAGGACAGATATATGGACTTTGCAGCAACTTGGATGGATTTGGAGTCAATCATACTCAGTGATCTATCACAGAAACAAATAACTGAGTTCCATATGTTCTCACTCATAAGGTGACCTTGAACAATTATAATTCTATGAGAAAGCGATTGGCAGTAGTGGAAAACTGTCAGGGGAAGTGGGGTGGGACTGGCAGTTGAGGGAAACTGCTAGGGGAAGGAGGGGCATACCTCATCAGCAAGGATACCTGCATGATCAATGTTTATATATCTAACCCTGAATTGTACTCCACATCTTTATAATAAATAAATAAATTTTTAGAAAGAGATCTCCACTCAAAAATTTTTTTAAAAAAGTAAACATGATCCTGTTTATCTATATATAAGAAGTAAAATTTTGACTCTGAATGTTCATGAATTTAGAATGTGCTTCCAATGAAGTAGTCTAAATGAAGTTGTACTATATAACACAATGCAAATTAAAATTTGATATATGATGAACAGCACTGCTTAGAGAACACAAATATTTAAGGATGAAATGTTCTTGCATGTGACTAATATAGTGATCTCCTCATAATTCAGTATAATTACAATTTCTTGTTTACTTAGAACAACTTCCTCTCAAATGTAACCCTACTCCCAAGCCTCTTGAGCTATTTCCCCTCCAGTCCAAAGTCTGGATGTTGAAAAGATCTTTTTCTAAGTAGGTCATTCTCTGCCTTAAACCTCTTAACCAGCCTCGCCTTTTTTCCTGCCTCAGACTCCAGCTCCTTATGATTATCTTCAGGACCCTGGTTACCTCATCCCTGCCTGTAGCTTTGCTTTGATTCTTGCCCCAGTTTTCTGGGCTTAACTTCTAAATAGCGCCTTTATCACCTTCCTCCATTCTAGTCTCATGCTGCCCCTGTGCCTCATTCAACGATTTCCTTTGACATCTTCCTTAAAAAATTCTATTTTCTTTGACATCTTTCTTGAAAAATCTTTTCATTAGGAGAGTTGTCTGGGGTTAGGAGGTAGGGGAGGAAGAAGGGAGAAAAGAACATAGGCAGGGAATATTTTAAAAAAAAGGACAAAGACTCCGTAGTATGTTCATCTCCTCAACTCCCCACTTAGCAGCCACCTCTCACGCTCTTGATCTAGGACTTTGCCTGTCTCCCCCTCAGCCAGTGACCTTTCACACACTGATATAAAATGAATGCAAGATCATTTGGCTTTTTCCCACCATTCAGCTTCATCACATCATCTCTGCTTTTTAACCCATCATTCAGAGTATTAGAAACTCTTCAAAGTAGAAGAAATGAAATGGCATAACAGAAACGCCCTTCTCCTTTTTTTCTCCTTCAAGATTTCACCATCAAAGTGAGGAGAAGTTAAATGGCCACAAAAGCAGACTTCCCTGACAGCAGAGGAAATAGAAAAACACTAGCTAGCAATCAGTCATTGTCTTTTTAATACAAGTCACTCGATCTTCTACACCCAGGCCTACCAGCACAGTTACGTGAGAACATTTCAAAGCATACAGTAAAACATGTGTATGCTTTCCCCAGGATGTTTTTCCTTTTTTAATGATGAAAAAGACAAAGATAAGAATGAAAAAGAAGACGATTGAATGTGACAACTGTTTGTTAAAAGAGTATATTTGACATAGCAATACAATTACAAGCTTCAGTTGGTGACCCTATTTTGAGGCCTCTAAATATGGGGATAACATTATTACATCAGCCACCTACAAATTTATCACTAATACACCAATTAATCTTTCTAGTGGTGAGCATTCTTAGATCTGAGTCACTTCCTACTTGTTGTCATTTTGTCAAACCTTAAATTGATCTCAGTGGCCCTAAGATCAATTACACTTAAACCAATGTGTAAAGTCTGGCACGTTCATTAATTAGAGTCAAATTTACACTTCTGTAATTGAGACTAATTATTTGTTTGGCTGAAGTAAGTTGGAAGGCATTCATTAAAGCTGTTGGTCATAGGCATTGAAAGAACATGGTTTCAAAGTCCGCATATATATTAAACATCAAGCCTAGGATTTCACAGCAAGAAAATCTTTTTGAACTGGTACTTATAAATAAATCTTAAGATCTTGTTCATGTTAATTAATAGATATAAAAGAATAAAAACTATGTCATGATTAACATTCCTTAATAGAAGCATCACACATTGCTGCTCAACAAGTATAATTCATTGTCCAAGATACTGGGGCATATCAATCATTTTTAGTTGTTAATTTTACTTATAAGATGGCATTGTCAAGCAAACATTTATCAAATAAATACGTTTATTCTGTGTTATATAATTTTGTAAAAATAAATAGGCCCAAATATCTATTTAAGCAGTCATTATTCTGAAGTACTTTTCTGAATACACAACAGATATTTACCCAATAATATAAAAGGAAAAAACTAATTATTTAAGCATGAAACGGTTTCTATACCCCTTTCTAACCATGTTTTATGTGTAAGAAAAACTTACATTCAAGGACTGGTCATTCAAGTCATATAAACTTTTGAGGCCAATATATATACTGATATGTAAAACAGAAATTTCAGTCATAAAAGTTGTCATTATTGTTCTTCTATCTTAAAGTTCTGGAAGAAATAGCTGAAATATCAGTATGAACTTCATCATATGGATGAGCTTTCTAAAACAGAATTTTTCTATCTATACAAATGCCACAATAATTATCAAGTTATTTTTTAAAAATTAAAACTAAAACAAATAAGGAAAATCTCCTACTGAAAACTATAATAAAGCAGGAGGTATCATACTCCCAAGCCTTTAAACTTTATTATAAGGCTACAATAATCAAAACTGCCTGGTATTGGTACAAGAACAGGCATATAGACCAATGGAACAGGAGAGAGATTCGTGAAGCAAAACCTCGATTTCTGAACCAACTCATCTTTGACATAGCCTCCACCAACAACCATGGTGGGGGGGTGGAGAACCTATTCAGTAAATGGTGCTGGGAAAACTGGCTAACCACATACAGAAAAATGAAACAGGAACCCTACCTATCACCATGCACAAAAATCACTTTAAATGGATCAAAGACCTAAACGTAAAACCTGAAACTATAAGAATCTTAGAAAAAGCAGGAGATGCCCTTCTGTACATTGGAATAGATCAAAACCCCCAAAGTATATGCCATAAGAGATAAGATAGACAAGTAGGACTTCATCAAACTGAAAAGTTTCTGCAAAGCAAAAGAAACCATCAAGAGAACAGGGAGACAGTTCACAGAATGGTAAAAATATATATATATATATTTGTCAACTGCATATCTGACAAAGAGCTAACATCCAGGATCTATAAAGAGCTCAAATGTACCAAAAAGAAAACAAAAGTTCCATTAAAATGTGGGCAAAAGACATGAATAGACACTTCTCAAAATAAGACATACTAACAACCATCAGACAGATGAAAAAATGCTCTGCCTCACTAATCATCAGAGAAATGTAAATCAAAACCACATTGAGATACCACCTAACTCACTGCAGTAAGAATGGCCATCATTAATAAAACAAAAAACAACAAATGTTATTGAGGATGTGGAGAAAAGGGAAAACCTCTACACTGTTGGTGGGAGTTCAATCTCTGTGGAAAACAGTGTGGAGATATCTAAAAGAACTAGAAATTGACCTTCCATATGACCCAGCAATCCCCTTCCTGGGAATATACCTGGAGGAACTCAAAATCATTCTACAAAAAAGACCCCTGCACACACGTTTATTACAGCACTATTCACAATATCACAAATGTGGAACCAACCGTGCTGCCCATTAAAAGTGGACTGGATAAAATAAATGTGGTACATATACACAATGAAATACTATGCAGCAATAAAGAAGGACAAAATTATGGAATTTGCAGCAACTTGGATGGATTTAGAGTCTATCACATTCAATGATCTATCACAGAAACAAAGAACTGAGTACCATGTGTTTTCACTCATAAGTGGGCCCTGAATACTACAAGAAAGGAATGGCAGTGGTAGGACACTGCCAAGGGAGGGAGGGAGATGGGCACATAACATCAGTAAGGTGTCTGATCCTAATCCCAGTGAAGTGAGGTCCAATGGGAGACCCAAACTTCACCTGTACATAAACCAATCCTGATTTATGTACCTAATCCTGACTTGTACCACACATCTTTAAAATAAAAAGAATAAAAAGAAAACTATCATAAATCCTAAGTCATAATTGTGTCTTTTTTGAGGAGAAATATTAAATAGAACAAGATGATGTTAAGAATAAAAGTTTGCCATTGGATTTGACTTATATTAAAGTAGCACCCTATGGTCGGGCTCGGCGGCTCAGCCTGTAATCCCGCGCCTTGGGAGGCTGAGGTGAGTGAATTGCCTGAGCCTGCAGGTTCGAGACCTGCCTGGGCAACTTGGCGAGACTTCATCTCTACAATAAATCAAAAATCAGCCGGGAGTGGTAGCGCACGCCTGTAGTTCCAGCTACTTGGAAGGCTGAGGCAGCAGGATCGCTGGCGCCCAGCAGGTCGAGGCTGCGGTGGCCGGGAGCGGCCAATGCACCCCAGTCTGGGTGACGGAGTGAGACTCCAACTCAAAAAAAATAAAAAATGTAGCACACTATGTAATATATACTTAAAATAAATATATTTTATAATGAGTAAGAATTTTTTCTCACAAGGATACAGGGCATTATTTTAACTTTTTATCTTTTCAAACTCTGATTTTTTTTTTTTTCAGTCAGAGCCTCACTCTGTTGCCTAGGCTGGAATGCAGTGGCATGCTCATGCTCACAGCCTCGACCTGCTGGGTTCAGACGGTCTTCCAAACAGCTAGAACCACAAGCATGTGCCATCACACCTGGCTAATTTTTTAATTAATTGTAGAGACGAGGTCTCGTTAAGTTTCCCAAGCTTGTTTGAACCCCTGGGCTCAGGCAATCCTCTCACCTCCACTGTGATTAAAAGTGTGAGTCACCATGCCCAACTCAAACTTTGATTTTTAAAACAATATATATTTCATAAACACATTTCTACAATAAAATAAAAATTTTAAATTAAAGTAAATTTACTCAGTACGATCACTGAAAATATAAAGTGCTAAGATTGGCTACCATGCCAGTCAACACTTGACTTTCAAACGTTTGTCTCTCAAAATACACAGCCTCTTGCACATTATATAATCACAACCTGAAATGACCACTCATGTGCTAAATTTAGTCTTTCACACATCAATTGAAGTACACATATTTCAAGCTATGATTTAAAAGCCCCACTTACCCATAAAAAGCTCCATTGCTAGTGCTACCGTTTTTACTTGGAAAGTGGTGAGTTCCAATTACTTGAACATTTCATCTCAGTGTTTTGCAAACTGTACCACATTGAACCATATAATTGCCTCTTGGAATGAAGAGAGAGCTGAGTTACAGGCTCCAAAACCTTACAACAAGATAATCTTCTTCTTTATCTGTGCAACTTACTGTGATTATGGTAAAGACTTTTTGTAGCTAATGGTTCCACTGCCTGAAGAAAAGAAGATAGAAATAAAGAAGAAAAGAGAAGAGGAAGGGAGAAGGGAGGACTAAAGGAGGGGAGGGAAGAATGAAGGATTGGACAAAGGAAGGAAGGAAGAGAGGAAGGAAGGAGAGGAGGGGGGGAGGAAGGAAGACAGGGAGGGAGAAATAGAAAAAAGGAGGGAAAAGAGGAAGAGAGTGAAGAAGATGAGAGTAAAAGAGAGGGTGTATAAGGAAGTCACTGGTTTATTTGTATTGCCCTCATGCTTTTATTAATAAGAATATGGAAAATGCACCTACACTAGAGATAGCATGTCTTATAAACTTAATATAATTCATTCTCTCTTAATTATTTAGCAATTATTTATTAAAACCCTACTAGGTGCCAGGCACTGTGCTATTCTCAGATGAAATAATTAGGTCTGCCAAGTGTTTGATCTCTATAACATAGTCAGAGATAGACAATCAATATCAGACTGAACAGTATCAAAGTTGGAAAATCTTTTTCATCTACCACCGGAATTCTGAAAGCACCATTGACCAACGGGGGACTTATAAACATGAATTTGTTGGGACCATTTCCACTCAGGTCAAATTCATAGTGGTCTATAACAAGCTAGCATTATTGATGCCAAAATCTAAAAAAAATATTAGTTATGAAAATAAATTTACATTACCTTCTGGCTCATCCACACTACTTCCATCTGTAATCATTCATTTTTCTGTTCTTTTACAGTTATTTATTCTTACTTATTATGTAAAAAATATTCATTTTGTATCTCCCTGACTAGCATGAAAACTCCTCAAAAGTTGGAACTTCATTTAATTCATATGTCATATTGTATAAAATATTATTAACCCTCAACAAATATTTGCAATACATACCAGCAAACATAGTTTGCAACAATCTAAGTGTTGGGAAGAAACATGGCAAATAGGTAAAATAAAATTTACAAAATAAAGTCACAGTACTTTCCCAAATCCCAATTCTTTCTTGAGACTCTGTTAAAGAATTAACATTTCCAGGCTAAGTGCAGTGGTTCATGCCTGTAATCCCAGTAATTTGGGAGGCCAAGGCAGGAGGATTGCTTAAGCCCAGGAGCTCAAAACCAGCCGGGCTACATAGCAAGACCTCATCTCTACAAAAATTAAACAACAACAACAACAACAATTAGCTGGGTGTGGTGGTGTGTATTGGTAGCCTCTGCTACTTGGGAGGCTGACCTGGTAGGATTTCCTGAGACCAGGAGGTCGAGGTTGCGGTGAGCTATTATCGTGCCACTGCACTCCAGCCTGGGTGATAGACTGAGTGAGATCTCAACACAAAAAATAATAATAACATTTCCAAGGGAAGTGATTCTTCTGTCCCACTAGGGAGCTAGACTCATCCCACATTTCATTCAAGAAAGACATAAATTGATCAAAGTATATGATTCTAAACACAGTGATGGATATAAAGGCTTTGGATGAATACAGGTTGATTAACTATATTTTCTTAATTGTGGAAGATCTAGTAAAAGAAGATATACTATTCCGTGGTGGGCTGGCCAGTTCTCTCTTTAGTAAAAGGCCTGGCACTCTAGCAGCTGGGAATGCTAACGGCATCAGCTTCAGTTGCCAGCGCCTTCATATATCACCTTAGATGTGGAGAGTCGCCTCCACAGAGCAGTCCAAATCCAGTAATTGAATAATCCAAGTATATAGATCTGGTCATGTTGACCCAACCTAGTATAATCCTGAAGCATCATCTAGCTCTAGAGTATCCCGTGGAGTTGGCTGAAGTTAGCACTGGACCTTTTAGTGTATCTGAAAATCTCCCTCTCATCACTCCTACTTCCTTCCCCTCCAATGTTCATCACAAAGATACTTCTTAATCAACATCCTACACAGTAAACTCCAACTTCGAGTCTGCTCCCTGGAAAACCCAATCTGTCACTTTCCTTTATATAGGTGAATGTATACAGATTAATATGTATTCATCTCTTATACAGATGAATATATAAACAGTGCTTATTACAGAGTATGGGTTCTATTATTTTTCAGAAAGTCATTTTTATCTTCAGAAAGACACAGGTTAACAAATCTTATGATAGAGGCAGTATTTCAAATTGTTTCAGCCGTTATTAAGTTAGCACTGACTAATCAAAACAAATACCAGTATTAACATCAGTAGAACCCTGTCAGTGCCTACTTGATGAATATCACCTCTGTAGTCAGTACTTATATACAGGAACTTAATATTTTCTAGATCTAGAGTTCAAAATGTTCACATACAGGCAGATAGCAAGTCCACTACTGCTCTGGTCTATACTGTACACAGAGCTGATAAGCCTGTGGTCTGACAAAATGGTTGTTTATTCTTATTGGTTTGGTTAAGCTATACCACCTAGTATATATGCTGAATATCATCCCTGGAAAAGTGTTAAAGCAAATTGGGGGAAAAATACCATATCACATTAATCAAAGTAAAACAAGTCACAAAGCCTACCACACTCATTATATTTATTTTTTAATGATATTCAGCATATCATGAAGGTTTCACTTCTAATATCGCTTTGTATTAATTATTTTCATTCTTATATTCTAACCTAAAAATTTACCTTCTAACTTCAGAGGTTCTTAGTTAGTGTCCCATTTTCAGATAATATTCTATAATATCTTTAATTGGGCAATCATATCTAGAATGTCAGAGTTTCTACAATTCTCATTAATTATTGGGTAAGGCGTCATTGAATGTAGCCATTTCTTGGCATTAGACACATTCTCTGTTTGAGACCTTTCATTATTATTATTATTAAGATCCATTTATTTTAATAATTCATCACAAACCAATCTCTTTGGTTCTAAGTTATTTGGGTTGTTTCTATTCTTTCTTCTGAATGCTTTTATGCTCCTCTATATTTCATAATAGCATATATAACCTAATTTAACTAACTCTTCAAACAGATCGACAATGTTCCCTTCAAGCACTAATTCTGGAATCCTACCTAGAAAAGCTATTAAGTTTGTACTTAATTGGCACTCCCTTGGCTATTACATAATTATATTGAAATCAGACCTTCACCAGTGGAAAGATATATACGTATATCCCTAACCCTAACCCAAAGTTCCCTTTAAGTTTAAAACTATATTTAAAATTTAAAAGAAATACAACACAAATAATTTTATACAGGGGAAAATATTATTAAAGCAGCAAATATCCAAATGTTTATAATATCTGAAGAAAATCAAAAATTATAATATGGAATGATAAAACATCATAGGGCTTGAATACATTTTCTATCTGACTCCTTTGCATCTCAGTTTCATCAATAAAATCGGTTAATATTAAGTATGTGAATTTAAAAGTGTTCTAAGATAATCCATTACAACAAAAAAGTTTTCAGTAAATGTCCATTATTGCTATATTTTTTGGAAAATAATTATTAATGTAAATAATTTATGTTTTTCTGCAAATATTACAGAAAATTGTTTTTGCTAAGGCTCACATATGTGCTTTAAAGTTTGAGGCACTTTTCTAATTTCTCAGAATAAACTAAATTTATGAAATTTCCCTTTCCTGAAAGTTATTTTGCAGATTCTCTCATTGTAAACAGTTTGTATTCTCCAAATGAGGACTTTATATCTGTGGGCTGGGCTGCATGTTGTACTCTTGGTGAGTGACCAGCCATTATCTGCAGAGAATTAATTTCCTTCCCTCCCTCCCTCCCTCCTTCCCTCCCTCCCTCTCTTCCTCCTTCCCTCTCTCTCTCTCTCCCACCGCCCCCCACATCTATAAGTCCAGAACAAATGCATAGGACTTTGGATATCAATTCTACATCATGTCTTTTGTGATTTCAGAATGGCTTAATAACCTGTTGGATGCATAATCTTTTTGCTTATTTGAAAATAAAGGCCTTTCAAATAGTTAAGATTTGATTTGTGGACTATTCTACATACTATAGAATCGTATTCAACAATAGCTGTAACAGTGTTATTTGAATTTGCAAAAATATTAAGATTCTGATATACTAGAATGTTCATTATAATAGTTTCATATGCACTGTAAAGATCATTTTTTAATTAAGATATTGAGGGAATAAAGACAGAAGAAAGCTTATCGTTTGTCCTATAAAATCCACAAAAGAATAAAAGTTAGGATATAAATCTTCTGATTTCAAACTGCTTTTTTCACAAAGGAGTTGAGCCAGATGCATTTCCAATCAAATTTCTTTCTTTCTGTATCTAAGTAAAGAAGCTGTGCAGCACGGTGTTTAAGCATGTGGGTAATAGAACCCTGGGGTCAAATCACACTCAGTCATTTACCAACTTTAGGAGCTTGAGGAAATGTCTTTATCTATTCAATACCTCAGTTTCCTATCTGTAAACTGGGGTAAATAATGGTATTTAATTCATAGGAAGGCCATAACGATAGCATTAGTCAATTAATAACTGTAGAATTAATTTAACAGTGCCTGGGCATGGTAGTACTACATAAACATTATTTATTATTTGCCAAGTGGTAAAATTTCTTAAAATAATGTTTACATTTCAATTTCTGTCTCTATTACTTGTGAGGTAGTTTTATATTAGGCTTTTTAAATTAAAGTTTTAATCCCATCACAATGTCCACACATAATAGATGATACAAAAATACTGGTTCAATGAGTGAATGTCATCACCAAAGAAAGGTATGTTCGAATGTCTGGCATCATAGTTTTTATCCAAGAAAAATTAGCTGTGTTAACATTTGAGTGCAGTGTTATTAATAATCAAGTAATGTGTGTTATCAAGCAGAACCAAATTATTCTTAATTCTCTTTTGTCCCTATTGATATGCACATATAACAATATGTGCATAACCTGAGATTCAGATTATATATTTCCTTTTACACAGGAGAAAAGAAAAAGGCATGATCACAATACTACAATTCTATCCTCAACAGAATAATCACCGAAGTTGTTTACTCAAATTCATTCACATATACTCTACAAATGTTCATATTTCTTTCTTCCCAGTGTTTCTAATAATGACTCTAAACACCAATCTGAAGTCTAATATTAACCATATTTTCTTCACAAATTATATAAAAAGAAATGAGTGTATTGTGATAGCCATAGCATTAACTAGTATTTCATTAACATAAATAACCCTGAAAATATATATGAACTTCAGAGAAAACTACTGTCTGACACCGGAAATATCGTTTCTTTTTTCCTTCGCCTAACTATATGATGCTATTCTGAATACAACAAAAGTACATAAAGGGTCTCAATTATTGAAAGGTGCCCTTGCAATTGTCCTAAAGGAGATTTCCAGAGTATTTCTTCAAGAGGCCTATAACACTTCACAGATTATTTCTCACCACCATAGCCATCGCAGTTAACCTTTGCTCTTTATTTATTATTAAAACAATCTACCCCCAATTCTATCTTGCTAATTATCCTCACGACAGCATTTTCACAAAGGCATTTGTCTTATCCTATGAGTAAGAAGATAATTTAATTCAGGGTCTCGCAAAAGTTTTAACTTTTAAAAATGTATGAAGAGATTCCAGGTTGGTAAACACATAGAGGCACTGAGAAGGGGACACACCTGGAGCAGGCAGGGAAGTCTTATACAACCCCTCTCCCATATTTTGCTATACAACTCATCTCTTTCATTTCTGTTCCTGAGTTGTGTCTATCATAACAAACCTGGAACAAGTTTTTAAAAACTAAATAAAATAAAATGTAAATGAAAATTATTCTCAAAAAGAAAGATGTGCAGGAGTTGTCCTCTCTTTGCAAAGCAACTTTCAGTTCTTCTAAAGGTCCTTCCCAATCCAATGACTTTTTGCCTTTCTGGAGCAGTTATTTATGAATATTTATGTATTTGACTGGGTTATTAAGGCCAAATTTCATTTTGGATCACTTAACAATTTTTTTTCTTTTCTAAAAACACAGAGAGTTGGAGCTAGATGCCAAGTCATATTCCATTTATAGAAAGTTGGAAAGACATATTGGAAGACTGTATAAAATAATCAGCATTTTACCATCTCACAAATACTTTAATTTTTTTCGTAGAAGTATGAAAAAGTCTCCAAAAATTAGTCATTCTGTATTTTTATATGGGTCAAGTAATATCTCAAAACAGAAATTTGAAGGTATCATTTGTACTAACAAGTAGTACATAATTTAGTGTGCTTAATGTGCCTAAAAAGAAATTGCCAAATTTCATCACTTCTTCAAAATCAGCTACCATGTATAGCTGCAACTATTATCAGAGTCACACTGTTTCTTTGTGTTATTAATTTCACAAATGGCATTTAGTGCTGACAGACTGACACTCCCTGTCAACTATATAATGAAAATGATCAGAAGCATATGTGAGCAAGTTAGTTATCTCAGAGACAGTCATCAGCAGCTGGGTAGGTTGGACAAGAAAATTCAATTCCGTCCCGTCTCAATTTTTCATAAATATGCATCTTACAATTACATATCAGAGTGCTTTAAAAAAAGGAAAATAAAATATAATATGTCCAGGTGCAGGGACTTTTTATTATAAATGCATACATTTAAAGAATTTGGGGGCAAGGAAAAACTCAAATTACTTGGGGATATGCAATGGTATTTGCATTTTTCTTCAATAATTTATTTTTCATCATTTTTTTTCAACTAGTATATATTCGCTCTATAGGAAAAAACTCTGTGGTCAAGATTACTGAATAAAATTGAAACAAAAAAAACCCTGATATTATGCTATTTCTTGGCTTTCACGAGAAACATAGACTAAAAATGACTCCCTCCCCTTCTCATGTGTGCTGTAATATTCCTATTAGAGGAGGAGATCTTGCATACTGTCCTGACCTTTAATCTGTTCCACTTGGCAGCAACAAGATGTAACACCTTTCTACTGTTCAAAAAGAAATAAACTGGGAAAATTGAATTTTCTCTTGTTTTTGTTTCCTCAAAAGCTAGTAATCAATACAAACTTTATCAGAGGTCATCTATGAGCCAGTTTCTACTCAAGAACAGTATAAATAGACAATATACATGAAGAAATTTACATTTTTTCAGGACCATTTTAAATATTTATGTAAAAGAAAATCAGAAATTTACATTTAAAAAAGTCTATCCTCATCCATACTACTGTTTTATTTGTAGTTATTCCTTTAAATATATATTCCTTAGTTCTTCAACTGGATGCTATACTTAAAAAGCCTAATATAATATTTCGTGCATTATTCTCAAGCCTAACACATACTACATGCTTAATAAAAATAACAATATTGCCGGGCTCGGTGGCTCAGCCTGTAATCCCGCTCCCTTGGGAGGCTGAGGTGAGGTGAGTGGATTGCCTGAGCCCGCAGGTTCGAGACCAGCCTGGGCAGCGAGACCTCATCTCTACAATAAATAAAAAAAAATCAGCCGGGCGTGGTAGCACATGCCAGTAATTCCGGCTACTCGGAAGGCTGAGGCGGAAGGATCGCCGGAGCCCAGTAGGTCGAGGCTGCGGCGGCCGGGAGCAGCTACTGCACTCCAGTCTGGGCGACCGAGTGAGACTCCAACTCAAAAAATAAAATAAAATAAAATAACAATATTAATATTAATATAAGTAAAATAATTGCTTTCCTTTGAATCCTTACCATAAGGCAGGTCTAATGCTAAGCTCTTTTCATTTTCATTAACTTATTGATTTCTAACAACCCTGTGTATTAAATATTAATATTTTTATAAGATAGATATGAAAAGAAAGTGAAAAAATTGGGTATAAGCCGGGCTTGGTAGCTCAGTCTGTAATCCCACGCCTTTGGGAGGCTGAGGTGAGTGGATTGCCTGAGCCCGCGGGTTCGAGACCCGCCTGGGCAGAGAGACCTCATCTCTACAATAAATCAAAAAATCAGCCGGGCGTGGTAGCGCATGCCTGTTAATCCGGCTACTGAGAAGGCTAAGGCGGGAGGATCACCGGAGCCCAGCAGGTCGAGGCTGCGGTGGCCGGGAGCGGCCACTGCACTCCAGTCTGGGTGACAGAGTGAGACGCCAACTCACAAAAAAAAAAGGGATATGAAGGTCCACAGGGAACATTTGTTAAATCCATTTCAATCTGATTCAAGGCTTCTGCCCAAAGCATTTTGTAAATTCCTGTGACTATATATCCCATTTGAAATTATGTCTAATCACAACTCTATGAAAAAAAAAATAAAGTCTAGGTGATCTTTTTGAAAGGCATATGGCTATCTGCAGACTCTTCTCTGCAGACATACATGAGAAAAAAATGCTCATCCTTAGCTCAAGAAACTTCTAAAATTTAACACTTGAAAAGATCCCAAAAAGCTCAATTGGTTGGACCAAATAAGAGTCAAATAAGTTAATTTTATATTTATCTTGTTCTTTGTTTACAAAGAACTACTTGCAGAAGTTCACTTAAATGACAAACTTCTCCATATCAACCAGTCAGCCAGAAAAGATTCAATATCATGTTTAGCCTGATAAAATGCGAGGTGTTACATTTGTAATATTTGTAAAATTCTAATAAATCATGTGATTTACCAAAGTATAATTTGCCTTAGTTGTACAAAAATTTTGTCTTTTAAATTTATTTCTGAATTTCCTCCTTCTTTCCCATGGCAAGAGGTTTTCTTAAAGATATATACAGTTAAGTTTTCACTTACAAAGATATCTCCTATTTGGATTGGTTGCCTCTTTATTGTACTCAATTCAAACGCATTGAAAATCTCCAGTTTCTACAAAAATTCCCTCTTGTATTTGATAGGAAAATAATTTGCAAAGAAACTTACAACAATTAAATAAATCCCATAAGAAAGGATCAATATCTAATTAATATTTATTTTATATATGAATAAGGATTAGACTGGCTTAATTATTTTAATTTACTTTACCATCAAATAGAGTTTTTTAAATAAATGCTGCAGATTTAATGGCATGCATTGATGCATGTCCGTGATGTGTCTCAAGTATTTCAAGCATCTAAAACCAGACATACGATAAGTGCTCAAAAATATTTATTGAATAAATTAAGGTAATAAACTACTCCTTATTCTTCTATTAGCATTCTTGATTTGGCATTGTATTTCTTTAAAAAATATTGCATAGTAGTAAGAACTATTTAAATTTATTTACTGATTTTCTTACATACATTTTTAAATATGTTTTGAAGAAAGACCATTAATATCTAGGTAGTTATTACATGAGTTTATTACCAATTTCAGAGAAAACCAGGTAATTCATTTCAGGTAGCTCATTTTGGAAAATGCTGCAGTAGTTTATTTTGCCCTTATATGTAACAGAACACAACATGAAAATTCCTGAGAGAAAGTACTTTGAAGGCCTGTAATTCCAGAATATCACAGAGAAGGAGGAGGGAGGAAATATACACCTTCTCTCAAAGTACCAACTGCTTTGATATCAGTTCTGAAAGAAGTACCCCATTTCCCATCCTCACTTCAAATCTCAATCCTGAGATTCACATACTAAGATTTTGGAAAGACTCATGAATTATTTTAATATAATCTAATTTTTGTAGCTGCCAGGTATGTGGGGATAATTATGGGCAGAACATGAACAATATGAGGCACAATTGCAAATGTCCCCTTCTTTCCTGAAAACCTCAGACATCCACACCACTAATAATTTGTCATAACCAATTGCATCAGTATGTAAAAAAAGACTGCTGATTTTCAGCAGATTTGACAGTCAATATATTATTCTTAAGTTTTCCACTTTCAAGGCTTCAAATGGGGGGAGGGTCTTTCCCTGTGTAAGGTTATTTACCTGGGCCAACCAAAACTCCCACTCAAAATTCTTACAGTTATATGTATATTTTCACAGTTTTATGTGTGTATAGATTTGTGTCTTAGTCTGAGTATCTAACTTAAAAGTTGATTTTATATTATTATAAAGACATAAGACTTGAAGTTTCAAATTTAAAGATTTTTTTTTCCTTTTACCCCCTTCCTTCCATTAAATTTTATGTTTGTACATTTTCCAGCTCTTTGTATGCATTGGAGATATAAAGACATGTGAGTCTACTTCTGTTTTTCAGTTTTACAAATAAATAATCAAATACGTAAGAAAGGTAAGAGTATTTAAACTGTTAAACAAAAACAAATGGTCCAACATGATGCCTGAATTCTAAGGAAAAGGAGATAATGAAGTGTATAAACTGGAAAAAAAATGACAAGTTTTAAGTAGTTAAGTAAGGATTGAAAGTTAAGACTTTTCAAGTAAAACAAGAATAAGAATGAATATAAAATTATCAAGAGACTTCATCATATTCTTAGTGGAGCATTTGTAAAATAGTCATAAAAATACAGCACTAAAGCAATAAAATTATATATAAATGATAACATTGACTTACTTAAAATGTGTGATAATAACTGTTCAGAAAGCTGTGAAAACTCATTGAAATTCACCTTTACAAGACATATCTATTAAAATGATATTGGCGTTTCCTGCTGTGTATGTTACTCAGCTTCTTGGAAGTTGAAACTTTACATCTCAATCAAAGTTCATCTTCAAATCAGTAGAAATTTACAGGGAACAGTCAGACCTTAAAACTCTCACAGACCTATTTTTTGTCATAGTTAGTCTATTATGAGACACAATTGGATGTCTTACTTCTACATTCTTTTACATGTCAATTTTCTTTCAGAGACTGATGTATTTTTTAACCAAAATATCATGTATGAATTTGAAAACAGTATGCCTTTGACTCACAATTGTCCTCAGTTGCAACTCATGAAAAAGGGCATTTGCTAGAAAATAAGAAATCTGAGGCAGGATAAGGAAATTCTAGAGCCAATCTTTCCTGCTCTAGGTTACCATGATTCACAGCCCAACATATACAACATCTGGGGGCTCTAGGTTCTATTTCTCCACAGGAAATAAAAAAATAATAGACATAACGTTAAATTGCCTTTTCAAAGACATATGGAGCATGCAGAAAATTATTTCTGAAACCAAGTTCTTTTTCCAATGAGGCAAAATTCTCTAGACCATTATTTAATTAATTCTACAGACAACTAATTTTAAAGGCATTATGAAACAAGCAATTGTTAATCTTTTTGGATAATAGCCAATAATAAGGAACTACACTCTTAACTAAATATTCTTTTTAATGATGGACATTTAACTGAAAAAAAAACATAGAATTACTCAGTATGAGTATTTTTATGTTATTTTGTGAAATTATATAAAGTATTAAAACACTATTAGGAGCCTAAAACTTATAAATACTTTTGAATTGCCTCCCACAATATACACAGATAATTCTATTATCTAAACTATGAATAGAATTCTGGTAATTATCCATACATTTTGGTTCTTATTAGTGTTTCCATTAGGTAACTTTAGACACATAATGGAGCCAAGGATAAGAATTCAGAAATCAGAGAATCTTTGCTGCACAATGCTACTGGATTAATATTCAAATAGCATTGTTGTATTAAGTAGGTCAGATTACTCTTCTTCCCAAAACATTCAGTGGTTCCCCAATCTCTATGTAATATAAAATACCAGATTTTCTTATACCAGTTTTCAAGAATCACCATAATTGCACTGGTAACTTTTTTTTTTTTTCTAAAATACAAACAGTTTACTTCTCGTTCACACTGTATATGCATCACAGGTTGACAGGGTACTCTGTTCTTCAAAGTCACTCAGGAACTTGGGTGGAGTAAAAGGAAAACAAAAAGTTGCCAATCCACAATATTACATTAAGTGAAAATATTCTTTAGAAACTTCTACAATCTCCAGGAGAGAGAGGAAGGCAGCAGATAAATTCCTCTGGATTATGCCCAATCTTCATGGTGAAAGCCCAGTGGGATAAGCCCCTTCTCCCACCCCCACCAGTGACTGTGGTCTTCAAGGAGCTGTACACCCTCTTGCTAGCCTACACCTGACCTCCAGCAATTGATGAGAATTTCTAGTTTAAAGTTCTTTACAGGCTTGGATGGCATCTGGAGGCTTTAGGCCCAGATAAGGAAATACCTTGGTTTATGTCTCTCTGCAGGTATCTGCCTATAGGTTAGGGGATGAAGATTTGTCCTGAAAACTCACTTCTCCGATGGGTACAAGAAAAATCATTCACATTCAGTTGTCAAGTTTTGTTGTTGTTGTAAGGGCAGCAGTGATGACGTCCCAGTTTCTTTACATACCTGAGCTGAAACTGGAAGTCCTTTCTGGACTGCTATCGTATTTTCAAATCGCACAACTATTATACATTTATTATAAAAACAACACAGTTATACGAGAGGGAACCCCAAAAAATTTATTTATAAAAAGTGTGTATTTATTCTTACATGTTTAAACTTCAGTCACCTCCATTTGATGCAATACATTTATCAAGATGCTTTTTATATTGCTCAAAACATATTTTGAACTTGTCAATTTTGATGTCTTTTGGTGCTTCTGCCATTTTTAGTTTCACCTCTTCCATATCAGTGAAACATTTACCTTTGAGAACTTGTTTCATACAGGGAAACAACAACAAAAAAAGTCGCTCAGAGAGATCGGGTGAATAGGAAGGATCAGGCATGGGGGTCTTGCCACTGTTGGTAAAAAAATGCAGAACACTCAGCATGGTGAGGGCAGATTGTTTATGTAAGTCACCCATCATGAAATGGGCAGATGTTTGGAAAGAATCTCTAAAAAAAAAATCACTGAAACAACGTTGCCTTTCACAACAGTGCTAGCTGGTACGTTGATGCTAATGGGTTCCTAGAACACTGACCTAGCAGGGGAAGCCTGTGAGGCCTTTCCTACAAAAAATAACTGTTTGGGGGGGGGTTCCCTCATATATTAAGAGTCTCTATTCTTTGCCAGGCCTTTGAAATCCCCCTACCTAATGGCAAAGATGATTCTTAATATGGTATAAAATCACCCAGACTGGTATTGGACAATGAACGATTGGAGAGTTCCAAGAATCAATCCTCAGATCTCTTCTTGATATACCCTCAATTCCTTAATAATTTCATCCTGCCTCACAGTTTTAAATGTTTTTATTTTATATTTTAAATATACTAACAGCTCTCTGACTTATACCTTCAGTCTAGACTCCTCTCTCAAATTCAGACTCATATGTCCAACTACCAGCTCAAATATTTATTTGGAGGTCTAACAGAAATTGCACACACAAGTTTTTCCCTCCAAACCTTCCCCACATGCAGAACCACCATTTTAGCTGATGGAAACTCTATCTTCCCAGTTACTCCAGACAAAAGTCTTGGTATTATCCTTGACACTTCTTTTTCACCTTATATCCCTCATTCAATCTGTCAGTAAATCACAGTGGCTATACCCTCAAAATAAATCTATAATCTGACCACTTTCCCTCATTTTTACTGCTATCACCTGGGTCTGAGTCCTTACTATTTTTTGCTGAATTAGTGTAGCAGCCTCCTAATAGGCCTGTCTGCTTCTACGAATGATTCCTCTCTTCCTTCCCAACTTGGGCATTTCTCAACACACAAATATGAGTGAGTGATCCATTTAAAATATATATTGGGCTAAGTCACTGCTGTGTTCAAAATTCCACTGTAACTATTTCACTCCGTGTGGAAGTCAAATCCTAAAAAGTGACCTATAGTACTATCTGTGTGCTGTTCAATATGGTGGTCAGTAGCTACTGAGAACTTGAAAAGTGGCCAGTTCAAATTTAGATGTTGATATGTATGACATAGGCACCAGATTTCAGTTTTAGTACAAAAAATATAAAACATCACATTAATACTTTTTATATTGATTACATGTTAAAATGATATTTTGAATATATTATCTTAAATAAGACATACCATCAAAATTAATTTCACCTTTTTTCCCATTTTTTCAAAGTTGTTCCTGAAAATTTGACCTTACATATGGAATTGACATTATATTTGTTTTGGACAGTCCTGTCCTATATAATCTGTACCCCACATTAATTAATTCTATAGCTTTCTCTCATCTACTCTTTTCCTAACTTCACCAGTCATACTATTTTTCTGGTGTTCTTTGAATACCAGGCCTGTTCCCAGCTTATGGTTTGTAATTTAACTGCTGCTGTTCCCACTACTTCTTATCAGCACTCCCAATTCTATTTACCTGCTGTCCTTTTTTTTTTTTTTTTTTT
>NW_007251162.1:590056-620140 GCF_000164805.1 Carlito syrichta | reverse complement strand
GCAATCCACTCACCTCAGCCTCCCAAAGGCGCGAGATTACAGGCTGGGCCACCGAGCCCGGCTTGCTCTCCTTTTTTAATGCAGTTATGACCCATTGTATATTTTACTTATTTATTCTTCTTATTGCTTGTTGTCTGTTTTCCCTCTAGAATGTAAGCTGCGTGTGGGCAGGGATCTGTTTGGTTTGATCTTTTTGTGTGTTTGGTTTGCTACTGTATCTCATGTACCTGAAGCAGTGCCCAACACAGAGTGAGAGTTCTATAAGTGTTTCTTGACTTCATTACAACTATATTAAATAAAATCACATCATACATTTTGTTCATCAAATCAATTTTTCTCATGGCATAATAATCACAAGCATCTCTCAGTGTCAATAAAAATAGATGACCCCCCATTTTTCAAAATACTTCATAGTATGATCAAATACAATTCAACAATTCTTTTAAAGGGCATTTATATCTTTTTTTCTATTTTTACAAACAGTACAATAATTACTTCTGTGAAATGCATTTCTAGTTGTGGAAATAATAGATCAAAAGTCATGCACATTTTAAATTTTGAGGTGTTGCAAAACTGTTTGCCTAGAAACCTGTACCAATCTATGTTCCCACTTACTGTCAACCAACCTCCTACACAAAATCGCCTGGATTCAAATTGCTACTCACTCTTCCACCCCCATATACATGTAAAGTGTACCATTTTAATTTCCACCTCAAGCTGCTGCTTAAAGTATTATCATTTTTGTTCCGTCTCCCCACAACTCCTCCCCCAGATACACACATTCCCACCACCCCACCCTATTCCCTTTTCATTCATCTACAACATACCCCTCAATCAAAGCTATGAAAATTCTTCCCTGTTTTGATAAAACTGGTAATTCTCTTCTTCTTTCAATACAGACTAGTGTTTTAGGCACACAAGCTCTGAAGTCCGATTACCTCCACTATGAAATCCAGTGACCTTGTGCATGTTAGACAACCTCTCTGTGTACTCATTTTCCTCATTGGAGCATAGTAATAAACAGTACTTTCCACTGATTTGTAATGATTGAATGAATCACATGAAGCATTTGGAGTTATTTTCTATATGTGTCTCCTAAAAGCTCTCATCTGTATTACAACACATTTGGCATTTACATATTATCAATTTCATTCACATATTTTTTAATCTTTTCAGATAATTGCAAATTCCTTAAGGACAAGGATTATGAATTAAAATTACAAGCCTGACAACAGCTAACACTGTTCATTGTCACAGAAGGAAATCAAAGCTGTTGACCAAGTGACTGACTTGCACTGTCTTTATTTTTGAGTCTTGCTTTAAGGACATTTTGGGGTACAGATTTATGGAGTACATATAAAATGTTTCACATGTATATAATGCATAGTGATTAAGTCAGGGTATTTAGGGTGTCCATCACCTGAGTACAATACATTTTAATTAAATATATTCACTCTGCTATCAAACACTGAATTTTTTCCTTCTATTTTACTGTATGTTTGTACCCTTTAGCCCACTTCTATTCATCATTCTCCCTCCCCCAATTCACCTTTCCTTGTCTCTGTTCTTTATCTTTCCACTCTCTGCCCTCATGTGATCAAGTTTGGTAGCTCTCACATATAAATGACAACGTGGGATATTTGACTTTCTGTGCCTGTCTTATTTCACATAAGATAATGATCTCCAAATGACCTAATTGACTCTTTTTATGGCCAAATCGTATTCCACTGTGTTCATAGTGTATACATTTTTGTTCCGTCTCCCCACAACTCCTCCCCCAGATACACACATTCCCACGACCCCACCCTATTCCCTCTTCATTCAACTACAACATACCCCTCATCCACTCATCTATTGATGAACACTTAGACTGATTCCATATCTTTGCTATTGTGAATAATGCTGCAATAAACATATATCCCTTTGATATATTGACTTATTTTTCTTTGGGTAGATGCCCAGGAGTAGGATTGGTAGATTGAAAAGTAATTTTATTGTCTGTTTTTTGTTATTTTTTAGAAATATCCGTACTATTTTCATAGTGGCTGTACTAGTTTACATTCCTACCAATCGTGTATAAGAGTCCCAAGGACATGTTAAGGACATTGCTTTGAAAGTATCAGTGAGGAGTTTTCCTATGGAAATACATGTCCTGTAACTAAATATGAAAATCTAGGAATTCTGAGATTGTGTCCAATGATAAAAGCAACACAGTGAAAAATTAGTCATCACTAGGGTTTCCCTCCCATACTCTTCCACTGTAATTACCCTTGCCGTTGTTTGTAAATGTCCACACCTCCGTGGCCACTTGCCTTAACTCCTTAGTGTGGTCAAATGATCTCACTCCCACTAAAACTGGTAGGTGCCTTGTATGCCATGCTCCTGGGTCAATGGGCTTTCTGAACAAGACTACTTTTTTTAAAATTCCAGTTCCAATTTAAATATTCACTGAGACTTTTAAACCTTGATGCTTTCAAAAAAAGACATTCTGCCAAAAGCACTAACACATTTAGCCACATGCATCTCATTAAAGTCAATGAAAAATGTGCTACAAATATCTCTATTCATGACACCACATTTTCCCCTCACTATGTGCATGTCATTCCTATTTATACTGAGTCAATGAAGAGGAGGAAAAGACCTTTAAATATTTCTCTTTTAGTCATCAGCTCAGATTAGTAGTTTTATAAAAAGCCTTCTCTGTGACTTTGGACTAAATATGAAGCAATATATTGTAGCTAACATCATTCGGGTCAAGCTCATTCACAGTAATGTCACCATTTCTCCTTGACAGTGTTGCCACCAAAGTAGATTTTCATGCATTTGCCCTCTGAAGTTATAGCAGTTGAAAAAGATTACTCAGTGGTATGATATATTCTATATATTTTAGATGACCCTATGTAAGTTTGAAGAGCTCCCTTTAAAGTGAAATGTTTCTGGACTATTAAATTATGTGGCAATCATATGGTTGGTGTGAAGCCTTATTGTTACTAAATTATGTGTACTATTTGCACAAGTACTGAGACACACGAAAACATCACACGGACCTTGAGATGATGATGCTTGCAATTGAGGTAAAGAAGAGATGCATATGCTAGAAAATATGTTCTCATAGAAAAATGTCTTAATGCCAAAGAATTAAAAAAAAAAAATCAGCACATACTGTGAGAATCCAGAGGAAAAAAAGACCATTTTGTCCTAAGCAAGTTGGGCAAAGTATCAGACAGGAAAGAGAATTTGTAGGGGAAAACACGTAAGAGAATAAAGGCTACAACCAGGGTGGTAGCAGTAGATCTATATAAAAGAGATAGGAAAAGAAAAATGGAATAATGACATTTGTTTTTTGATTGGATCTGGAAAAAAGTAAAACATTTTGAAAATAGATAAGTAGAAAACTAATTGCACAAATAAGAAAGCAGGAGTAGAGGTGCTTTGGGGGAATCAGAAAAGTTTGGTGTGAAGCATGCTGAGCAATAAAGAGTTAACTTTTCATATTCATGACATTACATGATTTAATCTATTGGCTATTAAGGGTAAATTTTAGCGCCAGCCAAAGCCTCCCCTCCCGTGTGTGTGTGTGTGTGTGTGTGTGTGTGTGTGTGTGTGTGTGTGTCCCTCCCTCCTTTCTTCACCTCCTTTCTCTATTTGTCTTTACCAAAGACTTTGGAGTAAAATCTCATAAGTGTGCATCTCTTAGAAATTCACTAACATTGCTCTAGTCTGGGAGTTATTACCTGGCAACAATTCTGTCCCCAAGAAACATTCATCAATATATGGAGAAATTTTTGTGTGTAAAGAACAGGGATGCTGCTTAACATTTAACAATCCACAGTAAAGTGCACTACAACAAAAGAATAATTTGGTTCAAAATGTAAATAATACCAAGGTTGAGAAATTCTGCACTAGTCCAAGCTACTATCATCTTTCACTTGCACCACTGCAATTGATACCTTGGGGGTATCCTCCTGGTCCCTTTAATCTCCATATGAAGCAAATCTCACCATGTCTCTCCTATACTTAAAAGCCTTTTGTGGTACAAATAAGCATCTTTGGGTAAAGACAACGTTTCCAGCATGGTCTACAAGGCTATGTATGAACTGAATGCTTTCTATCTGTCTAGCTTCGTCTGTTGTCACCTTCTCTCTCTCTCTCTCTCTCTCTCTCTCTCTCTCTCTCTCTCTCTCTCTAGTTCCTCCTCCTCTAAAAAAATGTCATGCTGTCACCTATTGCAGGGCTATTTCCTTCAGCCTGGGATGCCTTCAGCTCATTAACTCCTACTCAACATTCAAATGCCACTTCTTCAAAGTAGCCTTCACTGAACCCACAGTCTTGACTTCCTATTACAAAATTGTTATAGTAACTTTTACTTTTCCTCCATAGAATTTACCAAATTGTATTAACATGTGTCTTAGTTTGGGTTTTCCTAGAACATCCCCTAAGACAATCTGAGTGCAAGTAGTTAATTTGGAATGTGATTCCAGGAAATACTGTTTGGGACTGGAAGTCAAACAGGGAAAGAAGGGAAGGAAAGGGTTTCTTATCAAATAAATTAGCACCATGAGCAACTGGAGCTTAATACCACTAGGGAACTCTGGGAGAAAGTACAAAACTTCTCAGAGATATTCCAAATGAGGGGCAAGGAAGTTGTGGTATTTATCCACCACTTCATTGCTTGAGGGCTGTTCCCAAGGATGTGAAAGCCTCAGCATGTAGGGTTTATCCTGTGCATGGGCCAAATATATTGTCATTACCAGGATCAAAAGCCCTCAGGCAGCGAGTCACAGGCATTGAAAGTAAAAAGCTTTTGCTTTACAGTGCCAAGGGCATGTGGATGGGCATCAAGAGCATCTCCCACACTAACTATATATGTAATTATATAATCTTCATCCACTGAACTTGACAGAATATCTGTTTTATTAATCACTGTATACACTGAGGCTAGTCTAGTGCCTTGTACAAAGATAATGTTAAACAAGTATTTATTAGATGAGCAATTATTTTAATAAATGAAATGTTTTACTTCTGCTTTTATTTGTATTATCAATCCTGGTTCGGATTTGTGCATCTGGCACCAAAAACTTATGCCATATTTATAAATCTGTTACATGTTCTAAAACACTTGACAGACACTTTAAGAACTTTAGGATGGCTATTATCAAAATACAGTCTTGTGTCACTTAACAAAATGTGTCACTTAATAGCAGGGATATGTTCTAAGAAACGCATCCTTAGGTGATTTCTTCATTGTGCAAACATCATAGAATGTACTTACTCAAACCTAGATCTTATGTATAGCCTATTACGTGCTTTGGCTATATGGTATAGCCTATTGTTCCTGTGCAACAAACCTGTATGGCATGTTACTCTATTGAATGGTGTAGGCAACTGTAACACAATGGTAAGTATTTGTGTATCTAAACAGACTGAAGGTACAGTAAAAATATTGTCATAATCTTACAGGACCATCATCGTTTATGTGATCTGTTGTGACTAAACTATCATGTGCAGCTCATAACTATAAAAGAAAATAACAAGCATCAGCAAGAATGAGAATCAATTAGAACATTGTGCATTGCTGGTGGGAATGTAAAATGGTACAGCTGCTATGAAATCAGTATGGTGGGGATTTCCAAGAAGATGGCAGCATAGCCTGTCAGACTGCGTGAGTCCCTGCGTGGACAATACTGCATGTGTTTCTGTAAGTGGGAGTGTGAAAAGGCTGAATGGGGACTCAAGAACAAGTGGCCAGGGCCCTCCTGGTGAAGCCACTGGTGACACAGTTGCTCTGCTTTGACCCTAGTGCTAACCGGAGCATAGAAACTGAGTGCCATTTTTCTAAAATCATCAGAGCTTTTCCCAGAAAGAACTGCTGGAGTGATTGCTGATCCCAACACTACAGCACCAGGCTGAACACTGGCAGCGAGGGCTGCAGAAGGAGTGCAGTGAGGGATCCTGAGGCATAGTACTGAGGAGACAGTGGGAAGAAGTCACCCTGAACCTGAACGGGGCTCCAGAGCCTAGCCACCAGGTCCTGAGTTCCAGAGACTGTGGTAATGACTGGAGAAGGAGCTATCGACTCCATTGGTGACAGGAACAGCAGCCGGCAGAGAAACTAAGCAGACTCTCGAACACCTGGGCAAAGACGTGCTCCTGGGTGGCCTCTGTGGAACCAGCAGAACCGCATCTTAAGACTAAGTGCTATCTCTGTGTTGCATTAGGGCTGTTCTTTGCAGCCTCAGAGAACATTGCCCCCAGTGCACAAGTCCTGGTGGGTAATGGCAGATGCAGAACTCCAGACAATCCATCCTCCACCCTGAGCCAGCTGCTGGGCAATAGACACAGACAGTGAAACTGCTGGAGAAGGAGACTGGTGAATGCCTAACTGATTCCCCCTGCCCCGAGGAACAAGTGAAAGAGATCGGGAGGCCAGGGCAGGGCAGACAGGAGGCCCCATTCTCCTGCCTTGAACTGGATGCCCTGGGAGCTGTGACAAAGCTGGGAAGGAAGGAAGGGGGAGAGATCCTGAGAGATGTTGTGTCAAGTTATTTCAGCCCCCTTTCCTCACATGGGCCTGCACTGGCTACCAATTTCAGGCAGTAGGGGGTGAAGATTCTAACATCTTAAGTTCAAATGGTGAAAAGGGAACCTGCCAAAACAGCCCTGAAGTCGCAGAACCTGTCACAAAAGGGAGTGGCCGCTCTCAAAGAGACACACTAAAGCTGAGAACTCTTTATCAATGGTTTGTTTTTTTGTTTGTTTGTTTGTTGTGGGGGGGTATTGTTTTGTTTGTTTGATTATCTTGTTTGGTTGCTTTGTTTGTTGGTTAGCTTTCCCTTTTCTTTCCTTTTTCTATTTCTCTTTCTTTGTTCTTTCTGTGTTTTGCATGTGGTTTTCTTTTGTTATTTTTTTTTCTATTTTTCTTTCTTCTTTTTCTCTCTCCACCATTCTCTATTTTTCTCTTTTTTCCCTCTTATATCCTGTCTTGTACTCAAGAGCTATGCAAGCATACCCACAGTAAGATCATATTGTGCAGAGACGAAGAGCAAGTCCCAACTGGCCCATTTACCAGATAGCAAACATTATGACCTGCCAATAGGTTCAGAATTGTTGCAGCCCCCTGTACACCCTAGTAAGTGCTCAAAATTGTAGCAGCAGCACAATGCCCCACACCCAGCCCTACTTCATCATTGAAAATCCTGGAGGCCCAGCTCAAGGAAGGATAAAAGGTAAAGCAAATATCAAAAGTAACTACTTCTCCATTTTCCATTAAGCAATGGAACTGAAGAGAAAGATAAGAGAACAGTTACAACTGAAGAAAAATCATTGAAAAACCGCCAGTAACCATCAGAGTCCCAGCAAAGAATCAGTGCTAGAAAGAGCAGCTACTGGGGCACAAAAAATGGCTATCTCCCAAACAATATCCAGAAGGTATTTACATAGATCAGAGAACCATTGGATAGAATGAATACAAATCAAGAAATGCAAAGCCTAAAACTAAATAAAATTTCAAGTAAGCTAGAGACACTCAAGAAAGTGTACTTAGAAATAACAGAAATAAAGAACTCCATCCAAGAAATAAACAGCAAACTGACAAGCATGGGAAGCAGAATTGACCAAGCAGAAGAAAGAATATCAGAGCTGGAAGACCAAACTATGGAATTAACCCAATCTATTAAAAATACAGGAAAAAAAACTAAGAAGAAAGAGGAAAATCTCCAAGAGATGTACGACTTTATCAAGAAACCAAACCTACATCTGATCAGAATACCTGAAATAGAAAGAAAAATGGAAAACACCTTGTAACAAACATTCTATGAGGTCATTCAAGAAAACTTCCCTCATCTGGCCAGAGAGACCCCTATACAAGCAAAAGAGATCCACAGAACCCCTGTAAGACATCTGATGAGAAGACCAACCCCAAGACACATAATAATTTGCCGACACAAATTAGGTATAAAAGAAAAAATCCTAAAGGCAGCAAGGGAAAAATGTCAGACTACATACCAGGGGAGAACAATCAGAATTGTTGCAGACTTATCTGCAGAAACACTATAGGCCAGAAGGAATTGGACCCCAACCTTTAATGTTCTCAAAAATAAACAATTTCAACCAAGAATTTCCTACCAAGACAAGCTAAGCCTCATCAGCAATGGAGAATTATAATCCTTCCCAGACATCCAATCCTTAAGAGAATATGCTGCTTTGAGACCTGCTCTACAGCAAATGCTTTAAAAGGTGCTACACACAAAAGAAAAAAGAAACAAAACAAAGACCATATACTTCATAAGATCACAAACAAACACAGAAGCAGAAGAACACTCATCATACCTGCAAAAATGAAAACACATACATATATGAACGCATGCTAAATGAAAACAAAACAGCCTTATAAGAGCATTATGTCAGGGACAAACTCTCACGTTTCAATAATCAGCCTGAACATGAATGGACTAAATGCACTCCTGAAAAACAAAGAATGGAAAACTGAATAAAAACACATAACCCAGTAATTTTCTGCCTTCAGGAAACTCATCTCACCACAAATAACACTCACAGACTCAAAGTTAGAGGATGGGAAACCAATCTTTAGGTGAACAGATCACAAAAGAAGGCAGGAGTCACGATCTTAATATTAGATAAAACAACCTTTAAGCTATCAAATATGTTAAAAGATACAAAAGGACACTATATAATGATAAAAGATTCGATTCATCAACAAGAAATATCCACCCTAAACATATATGCAAACAACACAGGAGCACCAGCTTTTATAAAATAGCTACTAAGTGACCTATAAAAAATACTGACTCTACCACTATCATAGCTGGGGACCTAAATATCCCACTAACAACCCTAGACAGATCATCGAGGCAAAAAATCAACAAAGATATCCAGAACCTCAACTTGATGCTTGAATAAATGGACCTAGTAGATAACTACAGAACAAACACAGAATGTACAATATGATCATCACCATATGGAATGTACACCAAGATTGACCATATCTTTGATCATAAATCAAACATAAAAAAAATTTTACAAGATTGAAATACTGCCATGTACTTTCTCAGACCACAGTGGAATAAAAATAAATATCACCACCAAAAAAATTTTCACCGAAACCCACAAAGACATGGACACTAAACAGCATGATGCTGAACAACTCCTAGAATAACACAGAAATCAAAACAGAAATTAAGTTTCCTGAAAACAAAAGAAAACAAAGAAACATCTTACCAAACCTCTGGGATGTCATAAAATCAGTACAAAGAGGGGAATTTATATCTCTATGAACACATCAAGAAAAGAGAAAAAGTTGATAGCCTAACAAGTCACCTAAAGGAGCTGAAAAAGCAAGACCACCAAAACCCTAACTTCAGCAGAAGAATCCAGATAACCAAAATAAAAGTTCAAATATGAGACCTAGAAGACGAAAATGCCATAGAAATAATCAACAAAACAAAAAGTTGGTTCTTTGAAAGGAAAAACAAAAGCCAGAATTTTCAAGAAAAAGAATGAAAAAAGCCCAAATAAACACAATCAGAAATGCAACAGATCAAGTCACACCTGACCCTGAAGAAATAGAAAAGATTATCAGAGATTACTATGAACACCGTATGGAAACAAACTAGATAATCTAAATGAAATGGAAGACTTTATAACATCACACAACCTCCCAAGGTTGAAACAATAAAAAACTGAGACCCTAAATAGACCAATAACAACCCAAGAATTGCCTCTGTCATAAGAAAACTACCTACAAAAAAAAAAAAAAGCCCTGGTCCAGATGGATTTCCAGTGGAATTCTACAAAACATATGAGGAGGAGTTGATACTAATCCTATTGAAAGTATTCCAGGCAATCGAGAAAAAAATGGAACTCTCCCCAAATCATTTTACGAAGCTAACATCACACTGATACCCAAACCAGGTAAAGATGCAACAAAGAAAGAGAACTACAGGCCAATATCCCTGCTGAATATAGATGCAAAAATTCTCAATAAGATTCTAGAAACTGGATCCAACAACACATCTCAAAAATCATCCATGACAAAGTAGGCTTCATTCATGGGATGAAGGGATGGTTCAACATTTAGAGACCCTAAATGTAATTAAATATATCAACAGATGTAAAAACAAGAACCACATTATTATATCACTACATACAGAAAAAGCTTTTGGTAAAATCCAGAATTGCTTCTTGATAAAAACCTTCGAACAAATAGGCATAGTGGGAATATACCTCAAAAGAGTAAAAGCCATCTATGATAAACCCACATTCAACACATTGATAAACAGACAGAAATTGGAAGCATTTCTCCTGAAAACCAGAGCAAGACAAGGCTGCCCACTCTGACCTCTCCTGTTCAACATAGTGTTGGAAGTCCTAACTAGAGCAATCAGACAAGTGAAGGAAATCAGGGGTGTCCAAATACGCAAAGAAGTCAAGTTATCTCCCTTTGCTGACAATATGATCCTAAACCTCAAAAATTCAAGAGAATCTGTCAAAAACCTCCTTATACTGACAAAGTCTCAGGGTACAAAATAGATGTGCAAAAGACAGTTGCATTCTTATACACCAACAACAAACAGGCAACCAAATGAAAAGCACACTCTCATTTACAGTGACCACACAAAAAAATGAACCATCTCAGCAACTTCCTAACCAGAGAAGGGAAAGATCTTTACAACGAAAATTACAAAACTCTGCTCAAATAATTCAAAGATGATACAAACAAATGGAGAAATATCCCATGCTCATGGATTGGAAGAATAAACATTGTTAAGATGTCCATCCTACCAAAGGCACTCTACAGATTTAAAGCTATACCCATTAAAGTACTAACATCATTCTTCTCAGACCTGGAAACAGTATGGAAATTCTTATGGAAACATAAATGACCATGAATAGTCAAACAATCCTTAACAAAAGAAACAAAGTGAGAGGTATCACACTTCTAGACTTTAAACTTTATTACAAGTTTACAATAATCAAAACTGTCTGGTATTGGTACAAGAAAAGGCATACAGATCAATGGAACAGAATAGAGATTCCGAAAGTATAACATCCATTTCTCAACAAACTCATCTGTGACAAAGCCTGAAACAACAACCACCGGAGAGAGGAGAACCTATTAGGTAAATGGTGCTGGAAAAACTGGCTGACCACATGCAGAAGAATGAAACAGGATCCCTACCTGTCACCATATATAAAAATCAACTGTAAATGGATCAAAGACCTAAATATAAAACTCCAAACTTTAAGAATCATAGAAAATGCAAGAGACAACCTTATGGAAATCGGAATAGGCAACCAATTCCTGATCAAAACCTGAAAACCCCATACCATAAGAGATAAGATAGAGAAGTGAGACCTAATCAAACTGAAACGCTTCTGCAAAGCAAAAGAAACCATCAAGATAGCATGGAGACAGCCCACAGAATGAGAAAAATATTTGCCAAATGCATATCTGACAAAGGTCTAACATCCAGGATCTACAAGGAACTCAAACATACTGAAAGGAAAAAAAACAGAGTCCCATTAAAAAATAGGCAAAAGTCATGAATAGATCCTTTTCAAAAGAAGACATACTAACAGCCATCAGACAAATGAAAAAATGCTCAGCCTCACTCATCATCAGAGAATTGCAAATCAAAACCACATTGAGATACCACCTAACTCCAATAAGGATGACCATCATTATTAAAACTAAAAACAACAGATGCTGGCGAGAATGTGGAGAAAAGGAAACGCTTCTATATTGTTGGTGGAAATGCAAACTAGTTCAACCTCTATGGAAAACAGTGTGGCGATTCCTAAAAGAAATAGAAATTGACCTTCCATACGACACAGCAATCCCTCTTCTGGGAATGTACCTAGAGGAACCGAAATCATTCTACAAAAAAGAACCTACACACACATCTTAATTGCAGCACTACTTACAAGAGCACAAACATGAAACCAACTGTGCTGCCCATAGGAAATGGACTGGATAAAAAAATATGGTACAGATACATGATGGTATATTATACAGCCATAAAGAACAACAAAATTATAGATGAAAGCAACTTGGATGGATTTACAGTCTATAATACTCAGCGATTTATCACAGAAACAAAGGACTAAGTACCACATGTTCTCACTCACAAGTGAACCCTGAACATTTACCATAATACTATAAGAAAGAGATTGGCAGTAGGCGGAAACTGCCGTGGGAGTGGTGGGCATTTAACATCAACAAGAGTACCTGATCTCGAACCAGGCAAAGTGGGAACCAAAGGGAGGCCCAGACTTTACCCGTACTATGACCACTTGTATACCTAATCCTGAATCGTACCTCATATCTTTAAAATAAAATAAAATTTAAGAAAACAGTAAAATAAAATATATATGCAAAAAGAAAGGCAATTTATAAGTTCAAATACATCAAAATTGTTAGACCACAGCATCTGGGCTTTTCAGAATCTTTAGCTGCCTACATAGCAATCTCAACTCATTAATCATTTCATTCATTTATCAACGTTTTACCATTTGCAGCTACTAGATCATTCTAATCTGTCCTGTGCCTCTGTACAGTGGTCCATGCTGGTATTCATATGCCTATAGGCATGTGATAAATATCTGTTTCTAGAAAGGCAATTTTTGAGCAGAGCCCCATGAGCAATTATCTCTGCCCTCTGAGATACACAGGAATATTTATATTGTAGTTTATGTTGAATACCACACTAGAATATAAAATCCTTGAGTAAGAGGAATGCATACTATTCATTTTTGTATCACAGTGTCTATTATAGTGCCTAATTCACATGTCCATTTGTGCTTTCTTTACCTATTCTGTATATAATAAAGTACTTTAAGAATGGAAAAATAAAATAAAAAGAATTCCTTTTTCAAATATTAATAACTCATCGTTATAGAAAGGCTTATTTAACTACAGGATGCTATTAAATTTGATGGAAACTCTTGCAGACACTTAAATGAAGTTCATAAACAATTTTAAATGTTTTTTAAGGCTGACTGCACTATTTTCTGTTTGTCTTGGGTTTTTTTTTTTTTTTGGTTAGAATTTCCATTCAATACTTAATTTCCCTATCCCTGATTCAAATTTGTCACGGGCACTGTGGTTAGATTTATCAAATATAATTAGGGTAATTCTATTGGATTGCAAACAGAACAATCTATCAACTAGTCCCATTGCCTGTCACAAAAATATATCATGAATTTGTCAATTTCTCTCTAATTACAATGTCACAATCTTAGACCAATCCAAAAGAATTGTAATAACCTCCCACCACATCTCACTATACCCACTGTGGCTTGCTACAAACATTTTCCAAAAGCAATCAAAGTGGCGAATGTAAATGGTAAATCAAATCATGCCACACACCCTATTTGCAAACTTCCAATGAATTCATATCATATTTAGAACAAAATTCAAGCTCATTGCCAATGCCCAGCATGATCTGTCCTATACTACTTCCCATCATTGTCCCCCTCCCCCTTTTTTTTAAGAGATGGGGTCTCACTCTGTCACCCAGGCAGGAGTGCAGTGACACAATCATAGCTCACTGTTGCCAGAAATTCCTAAGCTCAAGTGATCCTCCCACATCAGCCTCCCAAGTAGCTGAGACTATGGACACACACCATTATGTATGGCTATGTTTAAAAAAGAAATTTCTTAGAGACAAGGACTTGCTTTCTTGGTCAGGCTGGTCTCAAACTCCTGGCTTCAAACAATTCTCCTGTCTCAGCCTCCCAATTTCCTGAAATTTATTGTCTAATTCTTACTCTTGCCTGCCATGCTTTAGTCACATAATACTTTTCTATTTCTCAAACTTGTCAACTTGCCCCATTACAGGACCTTTGAATTTCTTCCTTATATTTTTCCTTTTCTGACTCTTTCTTAATCAGGTCTAAGTTCAAATATGATCTCTCCATTTAACTATTCTCCCTTATACTGTCAAAGGTAATGTTCATTATTAGGGTTTATCACTACCTTTACCTGTGTATGATCTAGCTCCCCACTTGAATGTAAGTTCCATGAGAGAAATGACCATTTTGCTTCCGGATCCCCAATACCTATAACACTTCCCTGATACATGAAGAATTGTGTGTGTGTGTGTGTGTGTGTGTGTGTGTGTGTGTGTGTGTCTTTTGAATAAATGAATGAATGAACAAAGACATAAGCAGATGTGGAAGCAATACTATTCTGGGGAGCATGAAATTTGGAATAGAAAGAGAAAAATAAGAAATCTATGATTGCTTAAGGTTGGAGAAAACTGAATGACAGACAAAAAGAGGATGTGATTAGATATATTATCCCCTGAAGGGGAAAAAAGAAAAAAAAAATGTACAACTAATATTACTTTCCATAGCCTAAAAGATTGGATAGATTAGAGAAGGCTCAAGCCATCTAAAGTATAACTAAGTAAAGGTTAAACAATATGCAGGAATAGATACATATATTTACATTCAGAATATTTGATACCAGAATACTTTTCATCTGAGTGCTGCCTACTATTTCAAGAAAGAGAGAGTTGATTACAATAATTAGTTTTGTATACCCAATTACAGACTCTATTTCCCCACTTCTGCTATTAGATAAGGCTTCATAGTCTCTACGACGTACCAAGAAGGGTGTCTGAAGCACATGGAAACTTGAGTAGATATAAAAGCAAGCAAGCTAGGAAGGAAAGAAGGGAGGTAGGGAATAGGGTCTTGAAAATTTAAAAATTGGACAAAAACTAGTGATAGTGACATTTATTGATAGTAGTAGACAAAGACAATATTCCAGAAGTTCCCAACATTTTTTTTGAAAAGGTTAACAAACTAGCACATGAAAAAATGCTCAGTCTCACTAATCATCAGAGGAATGCAAATCAAAACCACATTGAGATACCACCTAACTCCAGTAAAAATGGCCATCATTAATAAAACAGAAAACAACAGAAGCTGGTGAGCATGCAGAGAAAAGGGAATGCTTCCACACTGTTGGTGGGAGTGCAAACGAGTTCAACCTCTATGGAAAACAGTGTGGAGATTTCAAAAAAAACCTAGAAATTGCCCTTCCATATGACCCAGCAATCCCCCTTCTGGGAATATACCCAGAGGAACTCAAATCATTCTATTAAAAAGATACCTGCACACACAAGTTTATTGCAGTACTATTCACAGTAGCAAAAACATGGAACCAACCGTGGTGTCCATCAAAAGTGGAATGGATTAAAAAAATGTGATACATATACATGATGGCATATTACATAGCCATAAAGAAGGACAAAATTATGGACTTCACAGGAACTTGGATGGATTTAGAGTCTATTATACTCAGTGATTTTTCACAGAAACAAAGAATTGAGTATCATATATTCTTACTCATAGGTGTACCCTGAACATCTAGCATAATACAAGAAAGGGACTGGCAGTAGCAGGACACTACCAGGGGAGGGAGGGAGGGGGGCACATGACATCAGTAAGCGTGTCTGATCCTAATTCAGGAGAAGTGAGGTCCAATGAGAGGCCCAAACTTCACCTGTACATAAACCACTTATGTACCCAATCCTCACTTGTACCACATATCTTTAAAATAAAATTTAAAAAGTAAAAATACAATAAAAAATTGAAAAAAAGGTTAACCCACCAGTTTGCTTTACAGCATGCATATAACGTGATTTTACATCTGCTCTCATTAATGGGGATGTTATGGTTTGCCAACAACAGAAAATAGAATGGTGACAAAGATTTTGCAATTGTTTAGCCAAAACTGTGGTTTTGCTAGTAGATTTTGACCAACTTTGGGGTGATAGTTGCTCTGATCACTTTAAAATTGTATATTTTTAAGGGGTTTAGTGATTTGAGAAAAGAACTGCTTATTTCCTACATAAGCCTCCTCTATCAATTTTGTGTTTCCTGATCTGCATTTGTACAATGAAACCTATGATATTTCAAAAGAGGTTAAGGATGATACAAGAATTGCATAGATAGAATTTTCTCTGAAATTACTGCCATCACCATCATCAACAATCACCTATACCATCATCATAAATAACATTTACGGAATATTTCCTACATGCCAGGCAGTGTATTAACCATTTTAACATAGGTTAGGTCCGCAGACCTTCATGAGGAAAGCAGTATCACTAAGTCTACTGAGGAAGCTGGCCTTCAAATGTGGTAAGTAACTTGACCAGAAGCACAAAAGTAGAAAGTAGGACTCCCTAGCTTGCTTTCATAAGAGCTACATCTTCTTAATTTGTTGAAAGTTAACCAACAAAACTGAATCTGGCTGTGTACAAGTATCCAATCTTTAGCTTGTCTGATAAAAAGATAAGAGCATAGGGCATAAGGAAATGATTTCAGGCTGATCAATATCAATCTGCAATCGTGGGCAGTCTTCAGATGATAAAAACTAAGGAGATTATGAAGGTAACTCAAATCAAATAAATACCTTTGAGTCTAAAACATGTGGTAGAATTGTTTAGGTCTCAATTCCATTTTGAATGTTTGAGTTTATAATACTCATTTCAGGTAAGAAAAACCAAAATACAAAAGTAAAACCGTAAAAAAATAATTTTAAAGTGAAACAATTATGTGGAATGTCATTAAATGACTGAATGAGGTGTCTTTGGTCACCTAATTTCCATCATTAATAAAAGTGAGAAAATATTTTTTAAAATCATGCTGAAATGAAACATAGTCTAGCATCAAGTTAAAAGCATTCTGATTTTTTATTTTTCATAAACAGTGATTTAGTGAGGCAACAATTCTCTAAAAACTACACGTTGATATTACTGCATTCGAAATAAATTTCTTTTGTTAATGCTACCATGGAAATGATTACTTGAAAAGGCCATTGGTTTTTTGATGTATTGGAGTTTCTTCCTTTTGAAAACCTGTCAGTTGTATTGAAAGTTTTCTTAAAGTTTAAAGTACCAATTACAGTTCTTCCAATCTGTGCAATTGTGTCATAACCTTAAAAAGTACCTTTATAATAAACATTTTAAGTATTTTTCAATTGTATCAATTTTTACAACTGTATTTAATTTTTATTTATGTATAACTTATGAATATAGTATTTTCTAAAAAGGAGCTAACAATTAAATATTTGAAGATCCCATTAGTCCTGAATATTAGGATCTGGGGTCCTTAAAAACATCGTACAACACAAGAAAAAACGAAGAGTCTGTAGAATCTAAACCACTGTTACATAGAAGGAATGTCTAAAGGCCAATATTTTACATGACTTAGCATCACAAAGCAACTTACAAAAGTAAAAGCAAATCTAGCACCACAGTCTCCCAACTCTAAATCCAAGACTTTATTTCACAAGCATCATTTCACTGTCAGATATCAAGGTCTCAAGAAACTCCACTAATGTAGGCAGGAAAAAGGATAGAGTATTTATTTAAAGATATGCCTTGCTTTATTTTATTGACCTAAATGTATTTGATGTCCAGTACAAGCTGTGAATTGTAACTTCATTTCAGTAAAACATTAGATTACTTTCTTTAATTATCTTCCCTTTCTAACCCTATTTAAATTCTCCTCCCACATTTTCTGCTGCATAACTTTTCTATAGAAAGTAATGAAAAGAGATCATTAGATTTTGACACATGGCTCTGATTTTAAAAGCCACAGATAAAGCCACAAGGAAGTTGCTGGGTGCTGAGCCTCTTCCCACATGGTCTGTAAGCAGATGATCTAATGTCATAATTTCTAACTCCTGCATGAATCTAAGGGCTTTTCTCTTTAGATTTATACATATTTTATTTCCAAAAGGAAAATCAAAGAATCTAACTTAAAAAAATTCATATACATAGTGACTTTCTTCTGAGGTCAAGACATTTAATATATGTTGCTTTATGGATTTTACAAACCAGCCTTGCAGTATTCTTGTAATTATTATATTTCACAAATAGTAAAATTAATTTATCATCAGTATCATTGCAGAAAAATAACTGCCCCTGTGACATATCAATGCAACAGAGATGCCTCCCTTACACATAAATTTTACCAATTCATTTATTCAATCATTCTTACCTTAAATAACAATTTATCAAGCACATATCATGTTCCATGGTTGTCAATTGAATAGTTAATCCAATAATTGGAAATAGTGTTTAAATTGGGCAATATCAATTCACTTTTAAACTAGCCATACCCGTTTAGTGTATACCTTAAAAGTCGGCATTCCAGAGCCAGACTGGAGTTAAAACTCTCAGCTCTCTAATCTTGGGCAAGTTATTTAAATTTGGGGGGCTTCAGCACTCTCATCTATAAAATAAGCATAAAGATAGTATCTACTACTTCATAATAATGATGTGAGGATGAAATGAGTAGTGTACACACAGTGTCTAGCAATTATACTGACAATGCTCATTATTATATTACTTTAAGAGTATGTATGTTGTACACAAGCTTTAATCACCTCTCTATAAATTAAGGAGCTATTTTGTCTCTATCCCAACTTAAAGACATTATATTCTTATTAGGCAGTAAAAAAGTAATCTGTAGAATGAAATTGTCTTTTAAAAAAAATCTTCCCATACTCTCCGTTTAATACCCAATTTCTTCTACCTATGTAACCAAATTCAGAAACCTGCCCTTTCCTTAAAAAATACATTTAATTTTTCAAAATAGTCGAACTTGGTGATTAATGTGTGATTATTAATATTCCTGCAATTAATTAAATTGAAAAACCCAGTCTCTATGGGGTAATATAGCCTTTCATGTCAGGTTTAAAATCTAAGACAACAATCTTTCCATTGGCATATCTGCCAATGAGTGACAAGGGGTGAGTGGAGTAAAGATATGATGATTACATCATAGTTTTAGCAACCATTTTTAACTACCTTTTCTTAAAATCATTTTAAGGCTCTGACTCCCACTCCAGCAATGAAAGCCTTTTGGTGCTTCTAAGTGTTCATCTGCCACTCTGTTCACCATTTACATATGGCTCATCGACAGTCGATGGCAACTTTGCCATCATTGCATATGGTCCATTAACAGTTGACAGCTGTCAGTAAGACAAGACTACTCAAGTCCTTCTCTATCCATGAAGCTACAACAAACAGAGGGGAGAGAGAGGCTGAACCAACCACCTGCTGAGGCCATCTTAATCTGGCACTAATTAACTTCATTGGCTGGAGTCCTTCTCTGTTACAGGAGAGAGGATCCAGTTCAAAGAAAATGTCTGGCTGAAATGTCTGCCTGAGTCAATCCAGTTATGCTATTAAGAAATATCACCCACATCCATATGTATTAGTTTATCCATTATAAAATGTTTTGCCTGTGTAGATATGCTCTTATTATGGTAACAACTTAAAACAACCTCGTATTTTGGTGAAGCTTAGAAAACCTAACACCCAAAATTAAAATGGCAGCAGACACACCCATTGAATGCTTACTTTGTACATAGTAGTCTGCTGAATATATTGAAAGTATACTTTATACAACCAGAAACACAGAACACATACTCTATTGAAAGATTAAATAGAATACCGGGACTACTACCAGGTAAGGTTTCAGTTAGCTGTGAGGTATGTAATTTTTGATGGAACCCAAATAGAAATTCATACTTTGGCTCAAAAAAGTACATGATCTAATGTGAACCATCTGTTGCCTGTGCATTTATGAATAGTGACTGAACAAAATGAGAGAATGACTCAATGGGTTGTGCTAAAAAGATATCAGACAATAGAAATGGGAGTGAAACGGGGATTGTCTGAAATAACTTTGTCAATGCTTTAAAACTGGAAAACTAAATGAAAGAGATTGGGAGGACAGAATTTATATTCCAACATTCCTATGAACTGTAAATTTAAGTGCTTACTTATTACTATGTAGTATTCTATAGCTGTTCATTACAGGGAAGCCCTTTCTTTACCTGCTTGGCTACTTCAGTTTGTTTTCCTAATTCAAACACATGAGGTTATCACAAACTGTCATTCATACAAACCTTAACTTATCTCTGTATGGTATTTCAATGACTTTGCATGAAAAAGTTCATCTCAGTAGCTGACTTGATTTCAAATATATGACTGTGCTAGACATAAATTATGAGGAATATATACCTGTAAAAGATTGTACAACCTCAATGTGGTTTTGATTCTATTTATTTTTTTCCCTTTTTAATGGGGGTGTTTGTTATTTTCCTTTTAGCACGTTTGAGTTCCTTGTAGATCCTAGATGTTAGGCCTTTGTCTAACATCTATTTTCCAATTTGTGGGCTGTGTCCCTACTCTCTTGATGCTTTCTTTGGCTTTGCAGAAGCATTTCAGTTTGATGAGGTCCCACTTGTCTATCTTATCTCTTATGACACGGACACCTGGGGCTTTGATCAGGAATTGGTTGCCTACTGATTTCCATAAGGGTGTCTCCTGCATTTTCTAAGATTCTTATACTTTGAGGTTTTACATTTAGTTCTTTAATCCATTTAGAGTTGATTTTTGTGTATAGTGGTAGGTAGGGGTCCTATTTCATTCTTCTGCATGTGGTCAGCCAGTTTTCCCAGCACCATTTACTGAATATGTTCTCCTCTCCCCGGTGGATGTTGGTGGAGACTTTGTCAAAGATGAGTTGCTTGAGAAATTAAGGTTTTGTTTCAGAAATCTCTGTCCTGTTCCATTGGTCTATTATATGCCTGTTCTTGTACCAATACCAGGCTGTTTTGATTAATATAGCCTTATATTAAATTTTAAAGTCTGGAAGTGTGATAAATCCTGCTTTGTTTCCTTTGCTGACAATTGTTTTGACTATTCATAGTCATTTAGGTTTCCATAGGAATTCATGTATCATCATTTCCAGGTCTGAGAAGAATAATGTTGATAATTTAATGGGTATTGCGTTGAATTGGTAGTTTGCCTTTGGTAGGATGAACATCTTAACAATGTTGATTCTTCTAATCCATTAGCATTGAATATTTTTACATTTGTTTCTGTCTTCTTTGATTTCTTTGAGCAGTGTTTTGTAGTTTACATTGTAAAGGTCTTTCACTTCTCTGGTTAGGAAGATGCTGAGGTATTTCATTTTTTGTGTATGGCTACTGTGAATGGGTGTGCATTTTATTTGGTTCTCTGCCTGTTTGTTGTTGATTTTGTACCCTGAAGTAGTGCCAAAGTCTTGTATCAGTGCAAAGAGGCTTTTCACAGATTGTCTTGGGTTGATATCAGGTAACCTCACTGATGAAGTGTGCCCTCCCACCAGCAATTTTCCACTATTGCTATTCCCTTTCTTATAGTATTATGCTAATTGTTCAGAGTTTGCTTATGAGTGAGAACTTTTGGTACTCAGTTCTTAGTTTCTGTGATAGATCACTGAATATTACAGACCCTAGGTAAAAAAAAAAAATGTGGTACATACACACGATGGAATGTTACATAGCCATAAAAAAGAACAAAATATTGAACTTTGCAGCAACTTGGATGGACTTAGAGTCTATCAGGTTTTTAAGGTATAGGATCATATCAGCAAAAATCAGCCCTAAATGGATCAAAGACCTAAACGTAAAACCTCAAACCATAAAAATCTTAGAAAACTTTGAAGACACCCCTATGGAAATTGGAATTGGCAACCAATTCCTGGTTAAAACCTCAAATGCCCTTGCCATAAGAGATAAGATAGACAAGTGGGATTTCATCAAACTGAAAAACTTCTGTAAAGCAAAAGAAAACTTCAAGAGAGTGTGGGAAAATCCCACAGAATGGGAAAAAAATATCTGCCATACGAGCAGCCAACAGATACATGAAAAAATGCTCAGCCTTGCTAATCAACAGAGAAATGCCAATAAACCACAATGAGATACCACCTAACTCCAGTCAGGATGGCCATCACTAATAATGCCCAAAACAATAGATGCTGGAGAGGATTCAAAGAAAATGGAACGCTTCTACACTGTTGGCTGGAGTGTAAATTTGTACAATCTCCATGGAAAACAGTGCGGCAAGTGTTTATTGCAGCACTATTCACAATAGCAAAAACATGGAACCAACCAAGCTTCCCATTGAAAATGGACTGGATAAAATAAATATGGTACATATACACAATGGAATATTATGCAGCCATAAAGAAGGGCAAAATTATGGACTTTGCAGCAACTTGGATGAATTTAGAGTTCATCATACTCATGAACTATCACAGAAACAAAGAACTGAATACCACATGTTCTCACTCATAAGTGAACTCTGAAAATCTAGCATAATACTACAAGAAAGGAATTGGCAGTAGCAGGAAACTGCCAGGGGAGGGAGGTGGGGCACACAGCATCGATAAGGGTGCCTGATCCCAAACCAGGAGAAATGAGGACCAGTGGGAGATCCAAACTTCACCTGTACAATGATCACTTTTGTACCTCATCCTGAATTATACTCCACATCTAAAAAATAAAAGAAAAAAAAAAAAAAAGAAACCTCCAAGTAGGAAAGCCAATTACAGCAGGAAAACATGACTCAGGATCTCCAATTAGTGAGACAAAGATGAGGAAATTATGGTGACCTGAAGCTTGATCACCAATTCTTTAACTAACTTTTATTCCAGATTGGCTGATTTCAGTCTACCCAATTATTCATATTTATTCATTCCTCCTCTCTCTCCCTCTCCTTCTTTCCGGGCTTTTGCTTGTTTTTACTGAAGAGAACACTAAATACCTAGGTAGTGAAAGAGACTGGACTGCCTGCTGTCATGTTAGAAAACCAGAGAGGGCTTTGGAGATGACTAAGTTCAACTCTCTCATTTTATTTCAGTAAATTGAACCTGAACATTGTTGAGTGTCAGAACTCTATCGTACTCACAGTGACAGAGCCATCAGTAGAATTCAGGATTTTGTGATTGCTGGACCTACTGCTATCATCAAAATGAGTGCTCTATTTCTAGAAAGCACTGGCCATTTCAAAATTGTGCTTCTGCCCCTCCCAATCCTCCTTTCAGAACTTCAGGAAAACAAGAGATACTTAATATTTGCTGAATATATGAATGATAACTTGACCCAATATTCATATGAGGAGACTTTGTGTCTATAAAAGAGGGGTTACTTTTAATAAAAATCCTTAGTTAAATTTTCTGGGAGGCCCAGGCATACTGGCTCACACCTATAATCCCAGCACTTTGAGAGGCTGAGGTGAGAGGATTGTCTGAGCCCACGGGTTTGAGACCAACCTGGGAAACTTGGCAAGACCTCATCTCTACAACAAATCAAAAAAATAAAACATTAGCCAGGCATGGTGGTATGTGCCAGTAGTTCCAGCTACTTGGCAGGCTGAGATGGAAGGACTACCTAAGCCCAGCAGGTCAAGGCTGCAGTGGCCAGGAGCATACCACTGCCCTCCAGCCTGGGTGACAGAATGAGACTCCAATCCCCCCCCAAAATTTTTTTTTTTCGTGGGAAAATGATAAATTATGTTTAAATCACTGTATCACAACTGTTTTCCATCTGAAGGAAACTTAAAAATACCTCCATTTTAAATCAAATTTTTTTAAAAATCCTAATTTATGAAAGACATACATTTTAAAAAATATTTAAAAATTACCTATTTTTACTAAACATTTAGAAGACTAGATATAAAATTTAAGGGACAAGAAAGTTCTTCTTAAACAAGACGGAAGATCTGTAAGACAGAGACACAAGTACTATTCAGAATATTTAAGTGTTATTGTATGGGAAAAGATATGATAAACAAATTCAATGCATATGACAGATTTGAAAAATCATTCTAAATGCAGAAAATACACAGGGTTAATATCAACAACATACAAAGTACACTTATAAATTGACAGGGAAACAAACAATACAATAGAAAAAGATTGGCAAAAGATTTGAATTGGATAATTTACAGAAAAGAACATCTTAAAAGCCAACAAAATTATCAAAAAGAAGTTTAAATGCACAAGTCATGAGTCAAATTCAGAGTAACAATGACTGATCACTCTACAGCTATCTCACAATCAGAAATTGAAACAAGTCTCTCATACCTCTTGCTTTTGGACATGTGAGGAAATATCCACAAATACTAACACAAACAAGCAAAATGCTTTTTTTATTTTAAAGCAATCTGCTAACATCTATTTAAAATTTTAAGAATCATATTCTTTATCTAATCATGCTCACACTTTACAATCTATTCCGTAGATAGAGAATTATTTAAGGACATACATTTTAGGATTTTACTGAAACAATATGTATAATGCCAAAGCCTGGAAGCAATGTGCCTATGGCAATTAGGGTAAAAACAAAATAAATGGTGCCACCTCATCAGGAATGTTATGCAGCTTTTAGAAAAAAAATTAGGGCTATATCTGTTGCTTAAATTTCAAGAGTTTACTTTTACTTTAAAATTTATAATAATTTAGTCATAGTAATTATACTAATTAATTAATTATAGTAAAATTATAGTGATTTAATATAAATATAATTCAAAAATATATTTGTATAAGCATAATCTAATATAAAATTCAATATAGTAATTTAATATAAATATAATATTTTGTATTTTTAAATGGATATATCATAGTTGCATAAATTGGGGGGGTACATGTGATATTTTGATCTGTGCAAACAATGTGTAATGATCAAACCAGAGAAACTGGGATATCCATCACCTCAAATTTTTTTTAATAACTTTATTTTAGAGATGTGGTGTACAAGTCAGAATTAGGTACATAAGTAATCTATATGCAGGTGAAGTTTTGACCTCCATCTGGTCCTCACTTCCCCTGGTTTAGAACCAGGTACCCTTTGTGTTGTTACATGCCTCTCCAAATATTTATTTTTTTATTTGTGTAGGGAACATTACAATTCTTCTCTTTTAGCTATTTTGAAAAATATAATAAGTTGCTAACTATAACTTCCTTTCTATACTATGAAATAGTGAAATGTATTCCTTCTATCTAACTGTATTTTTGTACCCATTAAGCAAGTTCTCTATGGGTCATTATTTGATGCTAAAAGCAGAATGGGGAAATGCCAATATTGATAATCTAATTTTTCTAAAAAGTCATAAACTCTTTGTGTGTGTTTGTTTGTAATTCATAAATTGAAACATGAAACATAGAGGGAAAACAATGGAGGAATACACACTTGGTTATTAATATGTTTTGATCTGGTTGGGGGTGGCCGCAAAGAGTGCCTGATTTGCATGAAGGGAGAAAGGAGTGGAGAGAGAGAAGCTCAACAAGAAATAAGAAAAAAAGAATTATCATTATTATAGGTGGGTATTTATGCAAAATTAGATATCTATAAAGAAATTAAACAAAGTATTTAAATTAAAATTTAAAATAATTTTCAGAGCCGGGCTCGGTGGCTCAGCGTGTAATCCTGCACTTTGGAAGGCCAAGGTGAGTGGATTGCCTGAGCCCGCGGGTTCGAGACCCTCCTGGGCAACTTCGTGAGATCTCATCTCTACAATAAATCAAAAAAATTAGCTGGATGTGACAGCGCGTGCCTGTAGTTCCAGCTACTTGGAAGGCTGAGGTGGAAGGATCGCCAGAGCCCAGCAGGTCAAGGCTGCGGTGGCCGGGAGTGGCCCTGCACTCCAGTCTGAGTGACAGAGTGAGACTCCAACTCAAAATATATATATATATCTTTCAGAGAAAATCATAGTTTTATTTTTCTTACCCTCAGTTTGCAAGTATCTGGTTGATAAATTATTTAAAATATTAAATCAAATTACCTACATCTTATTTTTCAAAGCTGTCATTTATTGAAAGCCACAGAATGCTTTAAATGCTCTACATATATATTGCTTGTTTGCTTGTTTTTCAAGAGAGTTTAATTCAAGGTTCAATATATTCCTATATGTCGTCTCTTACTCTTCATGGCTAGGCCAACATCTAATATTTATATATATATAAACTCTATAAAAGAAGACTCTTTTTTGTTCATTACTGTATCCCTAGTGCTGTGCATCATTGTTAGTACATAGTAGATACCCAGCAAACAGTAGCTGAATTTGTAGAATTAGTGACATGAATGACTATATGTGATAATGTTTGTGTATCATTAAAAATCAGACTTCAAAGACTATTAGGGTATATAGATTTTAGTTCAAATTTTCACTATTCTATTTTTACATCCCTAAATCCAAAATAACCAATAAAAACTACAAACAATCAAAAACCAAGCTTCTTTTTTTTAATCAAGATTCTAACTTACAGGACAAAGTTAACACCCTAAAATTCTGAGGATACAGATTTTTACATTTAAGAACCAATCCATGTTGTGCAGTTTGGTGCAGTACAGTGTCAGATTGTCAGAATTCAAATTCTTAACCTTCTACTTAATAACTGCGTGATCTGTGTAAATAAAATAGCCTTACTGTGCCTCCTCTGTAAAATGTTGTGAGGTTTAAACAAGATATGACATATAGAACTCCCAGCACAGAATCTAGCATTTGGCAAATGCTTAATAAAGTGTTTCTAACACTATTAATAATGAGGTGAAAAGTAATAATAATAACAACATATTCATTATCATCTGTTTACAATAGTTTTTGTGTTCTTAGTAGGAAAATGACAATGGTTTTTGTGTTCTTAGTAGGAAAACTGTGTGGAATACTTCAGTTATTCAATACATCTTCCAAACACTGAGCCCAAGTTAAAATGGGCAAGAAGTCAGAAGACACCTATTGAAGGTCAAGCTTTTAAAAAAGTGACAAGAAAGAGCAGACAAGCAGAATCCAAAGATCAGAATGAAATAGTGGTTAAAAACTAGAAGAATCCAAGGTAGAATCCATGAAGCAGGATGCCCAGAGGACACAGAATAACAAACAGGAAAATCTGGAGAAAAGACGTGAGCACCAGTAACTAAGAAAACTTACTCTTGAGGGAAATCCAGGATCAGTCAGAAAGTTCCTTGCCTTAATCCTCCTAGTCAGCAACATAGTCCAGATCAGTCAATTAAACAGAATGTAAGTATTCCTGAATTAGTTGAGAAGTATAAAAATGAAATTAAATGGATTGAAAATCCTGAGTAACAACCCATTTATTCATTGGTTACCTAGTTTATGTTAATATTTTATTTTTTAATTGTCCTAAGAAAGGTATAGCTGCATTCTCCATTTATGTTAGATAACTAGCACAACTTTCATTAACTGCAGTGAATTATTCAGAGCCCAATTAATATGCCAAAAACTCCCCAGTTTACACTGCCTATGCGTTGACTTGTGAAATCTTCGTATTTCTTAAATTAGAAAGTGGCTTAGAAGGCAATAGCCTCATGCCTGCCCAGCAGATTGGGCAAGAGTGAATAGTATGTTAAATCAATTTTCAACGGGAAAAAAACAGAAGTAATACTAAATTTGTGAAATTAAAATACATAGTAAGCCTTGGAGAAAAAGGAACATGAACAAAATTCCCCGAGATTAGGGAGAAGGATGAAGGAAGCCTGATATACGCATATAATGCAGGATTAAAACAAAGCAGTTGATTGGCAGAGCCCTATATGTTAGAAGGCAACTTGAGAGAATGTTCTCTGGTTTCCTGGGTAACAGAAGTCAAAGACTTCAAGGAATAGAGCTGAAAAATATGCTTCCAGAGGAAAAGCAAGAAACATGCCTCCAAAGGAGACTCTCTGCAGGAAGATAATAGCACACGTTCAACAAGTGTAATGGGCCAGGTATTCAACCAGAGGTGGGAAAGATGAACTAACCCAGAAGCCCTGACAATTTTTTTTTTTTTTTTGGACATGCACTTCCTCAGGAGGTAGACATAGTTACTTAACCAGTATTCCTTGTCTTGCATAATTGAATATTGATTGAAAAGATGCATTTAGTGCCTTCAAAGTAAAATATGCCGGCACTGTACACAGGGAAGGACTCAATAGAGGGACTACAGAGCACAGCTCCCTGCTGACAAATAAAGGGTCTGAAACATCTCTTCGTCTATAACATCAGCACTGCTGGTTCCTTCTGTAAGTCATCATTGGTATTCCAGACACTAGCCACCCTAATAATCCTATCAAATTCACTTGAACTCAATTCAGTAGAAGAAAATTAAAAAAGATTCATTCAATTTGATACTTGAAATACCTGCAAATGGGCAAAATGTGTTTTATTGCCATTCTAAAGCAGGGCTTCATCAAAATGCTGAGTTCAGTTTGGGCCTTGAGATGTTCTGTGGAGTTAATTGGTACTCGGAATAGAGTCATTTTATGACAAAAGCATAATGAGATAATCACAACAATTTCTAAAAATCAACAATTTAACTCTGGCAATTTGGATGGAAAGCACATCTGCAGATGGCTTAAACAATAACACATCATTAAAGACATATACTTTTTTTAAGTAAAGAGAAAAGGACTGTCCTGTTGATTTCCTGTTGAAAGACAAAACATAGCTTTGGCAGGGCTGCCTTGTGAAGGGTTGTTTACCACTTGGAAAAGGGCTTCCTATCAGGCATGCAATGGATATGTTGCAATGTCACAGAACAGTATCAGCTGTGTAGCTGCCAAAAATGACATCAATTCTCACCCCACAAAGACAGACATTGTTAGGGGTACCATTAATGAGACAGACACGTTTTTTTCCCCTGCACTTTTCCTCTATGGAGTAAGAGATGAAGGCGTTCCAATGGAAATGTCTTTCTAGAGAATAAAAAACACTTAAAACGTCTTTGACACACAAAATTTTAAATAATGCAAAAGTTAATGCAAAAAGGACAGCTGTGGGTACAGTACAAAATTTTCACCTAAGACTATATGGACATATCTATCACCTTGATTTCATCATTTCAGGTTGTATATGTATATCAATACATCATATTGTACCTTATAAATGTAAACAAATATGACTTTTCAATTAAAATAATAGTAATAAAAATGTACACAGGCAAAAAAGTATACACAAATAAATGTAGACACACACATGTGTGTGTACATATTTATGTGCACAAACACATTGTTCTCACATAGTATTTACTAAATGAACTGTATTTTAATCTTCCGAAATTGTACATTGCATTTCTTATCCATATTGTATGTTTCACTGTCTGATTCACGTTATATATAAACACTCTGTAATGGTTTTCCTATACTCGATGCTGCTTAATAGTCCTTATTAAAATACACAATTACTTAATAAATTATTTTTCAACAAAGGCCAAAATAACTACTATTTCCCAAGTAGCTTCCATATGTCAGCGTATTTCATTACATATATAATTGCTACACTGTAATGACTACAAGCTGGTTTTGATTATGTTCTTATGTTACTGAGGAGGAAAGTGAGTGCAGAGAGATTACTTAAATAGCCCAGAGCCACACAGTAAGCAAGTGGCAAAGGTAGGACTCAAAACTTGTTATTTCTAATGGTAAAATTTGCGCTCTAGGCCGGGCTTGGTGGCTCAGCCTGTAATCCCGCGCCTTTGGGAGGCTGAGGTGAGTGGATTGCCTGAGCCCGCGGGTTCGAGACCCGCCTGGGCAGCGAGACCTCATCTCTACAATAAATCAAAAAATCAGCCGGGCGTGGTAGCACATGCCTGTAATTCCAGCTACTCGGAAGGTTGAGGCGGAAGGATTGCCGGAGCCCAGCAGGTGAGGCTGCGGTGGCCGGGAGCAGCCACTTCACTCCAGTCTGGACGACCGAGTGAGACTCCAACTCAAAATAAACAAAGAAAAAGAGAAAGAAATTTGTGCTCTTTCTGCTATAAAAGGCTTCCCATTATCACAAATATTCTGCTGCTATAATCTGGATGCTTGTTCCCCAAACCTCATGTTAACATGTGATCCCCAGTGTGGTGGTGTTGGGAGGTGGAGACTAGTGGGAGGTATTTCTTTGGGTCATAGGGGCAGATCCTGCATGTATGGTTTGATGCCACTGTTGTAGTAGGAAGTTCTCACTCTAACAAAACTTGATTGTTTCTCCAGAGAATGTGTTGATTTTTGAAAGTATGGGTTTTTAAAAAGACCCTGGCATGAGGTCAGGCATAGTGGTTCATGCTGGAAGTCCCTATGCTTTGGGAAGCTGAGGTGGGAGGACAGCTTGAAGTCAGGAGTTTGAGACCAGCCTAGGCAATATAGTGAGACCCCATCTCTACATAAGTTTGTTTTTTTTTTTTTTTTTTTGAGTTGGAGTCTCACTCTGTCGCCCAGACTGGAGT